>NW_009735035.1:0-1617 GCF_000703405.1 Apaloderma vittatum | reverse complement strand
GGAGCCACAGCCTGGGGCAGAGCTGGCCCCGTGCCCGGCAACTTCTCGCCTTGCTCTTGGATGTCAGTGTTAGCACTAATTAGAACAAACTCTTTTATTATTTTTGAAAAAAGAGATATTGTTCTGGTGAGCACTTTCCCTGAGTGAGCTCCCATGTCCCGGCTGCCTGTGTGTGATGGGCAGGGAGAAGTCAACAGGATCCTGGGACTGAGATGAAAGTCTGGGGGTTTGCTTTGTTCAGGGAGGGGTTGATTTTATATTTTTTGAATAGTTTTGCTCCTTTCTGACTTCACTGCTCAGAAGCCTTGGCTGCAGCACCTTCTCTGCCATCCAGGCATCCAGTCAGGTCTGGTTTGCGGCGAGCTGCTCGCTGCAGTGGGGATGGGATGGGGTTGGGTCTGGGCTGTGCTCTGGGGGCATCCTGGAGACCCCCGGTTTGCGTTATCTGGGCTGGTGTGGGGGCCGTCACCGGGGGCTTTACACACAGTCCCTCTCCCCAGGTGCTGTTGCAGGACAGGACACGGCAGGCCTGAGCTGCTGGAGAAAAGATTCAATCTAGAAAGTAGCAGCTCTCAGGGCACCTGGGCAGGGGCTGGGTTGCCTGGGGTGAGGAGGAAAACTCCACCGCTGGGTTTGCCAGCCCGGGTCAGCCCTGGCACAGCAGGGATGGGCTGGGGGCAGCTCCTGCCCCGGGATGGGTTTAGACGCCCTTCGACAACCTGGCTTGCTGCAGATCAGGGAAACACGGACCGCTTCAGCAGCTCCCTTCCTTGGAAGCCACAATTAAAACTATTTTAAAAGAAAACAAACATTCCTCATCAAAACGCCTGTCTGTTTCTGGCAGCTGAATATCTTGTCGCGGGCCAAGGCTACTCAACACCAGCATCTTTCTGAGCTGCCTCTGGGCAAATCCACCCGAGCCGGACTCCCGGAGCTCCGGCTGCATTTGGTAATCAGCCCTTGGAAATCTTGCGTCTTTTGTAGGAAGTCGGAAAGGCTGGACTGCTGCTGCTCGGGATCTTTGTTTCTGGGATGGCGGCGAGCTCATGGCTTCAGTCTTTGTCGTGTAAAACATCTCATAGGCGCTCCTGCACCGCTCGGGATGGAGCCGTGTCCCCGTCCTGCATCCTGTGCCGCCGGGCAGCGGGGGAAGGCTTCCGGAGGGGAACGGTGCTGCTGCTGGCAGGACAATAGCGGCTGTGGTTTTCATTATTGGGGTTTAGTTGTGTGGAGCGGAATGAGAAACCGAGAGCAGCGAAACCACAGTGAGAAAGGCGGAAAGGACGGTCTTTGGCCGGCTGCCTGGTGGGAGGCGTGGGGGGGTTTGGCTGGACCATCCCGCGGCCGGGAGAGCACTGGTGTCCTCGCTGGGTCATGGGACGGGGAGTGGTGGCACGGGGCTGGGAGCGGTGGCTCGGCCAAGGTCAATCCGTTCCCTGGTGACTGTTGCGCCGTTGCCTGCGGCCCTCCCTTCCCATCACGGCTTGGCACCAGCTGCCACCACCTAAATGGGCCGCGTATGGGGACGAAGCACCGCGCTGTGTCACGGACCCAGCCGGGAGCCCGGGGGATGCCAGGATGAGTCTGATCCTGTGCGGGGTCCCTGTTCCGGCCACT
>NW_009735034.1:8047-8260 GCF_000703405.1 Apaloderma vittatum | reverse complement strand
CAATCCGCCGCCCGGCCCGGGAAGCCCCGGGAGCGCCGCAGGGCTGCGGCGCCAGTGGTGCGGTAAATGGGGAGGGGGGAGGCATCCCCCAGTGCCAGGTGCCCTTGCTCCCGCTCCGCTCCCCGCTGCCGCCGCAGCTCCTCCACGTATTCGGAGAGGGCGGCTGACGAGCTGGGCACTGGCGCTGCCGCCGTGGAGAGCCCTCCCCTCCTC
>NW_009735034.1:1646-8004 GCF_000703405.1 Apaloderma vittatum | reverse complement strand
CCGTAGCACCGATGGGGATGTCTCTCCTATCCTATCCACAGGCTTTTTCGGGCTCTCCAGCTCCTCTTCATCCATGGGAGGTTTTCCGTATTCCCGTCTTCTAGCACCCAGCAAGGGACTCGCCATCCTCCCCGGATCGGCAGCATCGCTGGACTGGGCAGCGCTCCAGGAAGAAGCGGGCCGGCTCGGTGCTTGTTCCTTGGTGTCTCTGCTTGTCCTAAATAAGAGATATTGGCGTTAGTTTAAGCTGTGTGATTTCCAGTGACCGTAACATCATTCAGCAAGGACAAAGCTGAGCAGCAAAAAGCCGGTATTGGCATGATAGCCCTGGAATAAACACCCACTGCTGCATCAAGCAGTTGGGCTATGCCCAGAGATTTTATCCTCAGTAACTCTAGGTCGGCCAACCCAAAATCCACGGCATAGGGTGTGTGACGTGACCGACTTTAGCTCTGGCAAACCAACACCTACTTCCCAAACAACCTTTTATCTTGACAGATTACAGCAATATGCAGGATTTATTTTATTCCTGTCAAAGCCAAAGATTATTCACTAAAATTTTATGGAACCAGCTTGCGGAGCACCCTGAGTGGATCTTAATGTTAATGAGGGATGTGTATCACCCAGGCTGCTGCTGGGGAGGGAAAGCAGTCGTGAACTGCAAGAGTGAAATAATGCCTGGCCAGGGGCTGCTCGTTGAAGAGGGTCTGACAGCAGGCATGTGTGGGGATGGGACCTCACGCCACAACCAAGGGCTGATGCAGGAACCATGTGGGCTCCACCCCTGCTTGCTGAAGATGAGCCTCAGAGGTCACCGTCAGAGCAAGACACTGTCCCCAGAATCCCACAGGCTGCGAGGGACCGGCTGCAGGGCTGGCTCAGCCAGGTGCCAGGTTTGGAACGGCGTCAGCTCAGAACAGGCAGCGCGTTGCTCTTGCTGCCAGGATTGCAGCTTGTGTAGAATCGCTGGACGGGGCAGCAGAGAGGGTAATAACAATAACAACAATAAGAAGAAGGAGAAGGAGGAGAAGAAGGGGAAGGAGGAGAAGAAGAAGGAGACAAAGGAAATGAAGGAGAAGAAGAAGGAGAGGGAAAGGGAGACGGAGAAAAGAAGGAGAAGGAGGAAGAAAAGGAGAAGGCAGCACGCCTCTCTGTGCTTGAGAGCAAAGCAGCACACGCAGCCCACCGGGAGGTGATGCCCAGGAGGAGCCTTGCTGGCCATCCCCTGAACTGACACTTTACATCCCCCACAAGCACCCTCAAAGGGCTGAAAAACTGGGTTTTTCTGCCTGTCCCCCTGTAAGGAAAGGCAAGGAGCCACTTTGCCAGGACACAGCTGAGAGAGAGCGGGCACCACGCAGAGGTGCACCGTGCCCCTCCCTGGTACATCGGTGCCCGTTGTGGAGAGCCAGGCACAGGCTGCTCGCACGCAGCTGTGGAGCTTGGGCGCCTGTGAGCCACGTGGCTTGACAAAGGCTGAGCCCTCGGCACCACCGACGGGTCATCCCAGCTCACAGACACCCCCAGCATTGCTCAGCCAAGGGCGACCTGGAACTGGCCTTAATGAGAAAGCTGCTGGGATGAGAATTTGTCTGAGAAAGAAAGGAGGAGGGGAAAAGGGAGGGAAGCGTAGAGTAAAGCAGCGGAACGTGAATGTAAATACATGTCTGGGAGGCCAGCAGGCTTTGAGATGTGGGAGCAGCGGTCAAGTTTTACACCGCTGGTAATGAAGCATCCTGCCCCGGGAACGCTGTGGTTGCCATGGGGACGGGATGAGAGCGGATAATCCAGCCACTGCGTGGGACCCACTCGGATCACACTCTGCTGGCCCGTGAAATAATTTATACGCCGAGATGAGTTGAAGCCAAACTCCACGGCTGCGAAACGCAAGCAACTGCAGGAGCGATAGGGTAATGCAGCGGGTTCAGGGCCCTGGTACCCGCCAGCACAGCCCAGGGCACAGAGGTGCCCACCTGGACCCGGTGCTTGCCCCCACGCAGTGTGCCCTCAGCTCATTACAAGATGTCCATATCATTTGATTTAACGCCCCTTAAATGAAGCAACCTCCAGGGCTAACCCACGCTGCGGCACCTGACCCTGCTGAAGCGTCGCAGCTGATGAATAGTTTGAGATGCTTCGATAATGCTGGTTTTTAGGATCCTGAATTGCATTTTACCTAAATAGCTGGTGTAATCCTTCTGTGAGAATTTGTACAGAAATCGCTCCAATCACTTTCTACATTTCCAGATAACATTGTAGACTGACCACTGCGTGACCAGCTTTCATAAATTGAACAGCCAGCCTCAATGTTTTCCGTTGGTTTTTAAGGCTGAGATAAAAGGGAGCTGGAGAGGTAAGAAACACTAATGGACTGTGAACACTGATGGTTTACATGCCGCTATTTATCGTCCTGTTCAGCATGATGGACCACTACTATTTTTATGAAAATCTTTAGAGCCTGAAATGGAGTGAAAGCTGCAAATACAGGATTGTTCCTCCAGCTCCCATGGTTGGTACGAGTCCAGCTGCCGTGGCATCGGGCTCCAAGCAGGGACCTCTGTGTAACAGAGCATCTCCTGCCCTGCTCTCCCTGCCCTGGCTTTCCTCAGAAGCCCAAAACAGTCCTATCCCTCTCCCATCGGCTCCTATTAGTTCATTAAGTGAAACCCAACCACATAAGGGGCCTTAAATGAAAATGCAAATACTCCTTGGGAGGTACACTCGCAGCAAAAAGACACTGCACAGTGGGGAAATGCCGCCAGGATTTCTCCTCTTTTGATATTTCTCCTCCTGCTTCCCAGCACCTAAAATGCTCAGGTCCTTCCAGCAACACCCATTATCGCTCCACCTCCTAGGAAGCACAAAAAACCCTGCTTTGCTACCAAAAAAACTCACCCCAAAATCATGGCTAATCTCTTGGCTGTACTCAAGCCTCCCAACAAGGAGGGCAACAGTGCAAGACAGTTCGGCCCCATCCCGTCCCATCCCATCCCATCCCATCCCATCCCATCCCATCCCATCCCATCCCTCTCCTCCGGTGGCAGAGGAGAGGATTTTCCCTGGCCAACGGCAAAAGCGGGGCCCGATGCAGAACTCGGGAGGCATCTGTAAGCCAAAGGGAGTTCTGCAATATGCCATTCACACTAAAGCAAATGACATACAACAATAATTAGTGAAGATTACATAGCAATTAACATGATTACAATTATGCTAGTTGAAATAATTTATACAATAAAATCCACACATGCACTGCAACACATGACCAAGGATGAAAGTGCGGCTCAGATGCTTTTCCTGGTAGCTCATAAATAAAGCCAAGACAACTCCATTTCAGGAAGGGAAAAGAGTCTGGCCTAATTTCTGTCAGAAGAGGATTTTCTTGTCACACTCTCATCCACAGAAGAGTTCCCAGCTTCCTATATAATGATTTTCTTTTGACACAATAACGCTTAAAAATAAAAGTGTTGGATCCCCCGCCTGCACCTCAGGATCAGCCCCTCGGTTGCGATGCAACCCCGACCTGCGTGGCCAGGGGCAGAATAAATACATAAAGTTTCAAACTGGCTTCCTAAGAAAATAAAAAAAAAGAGGTAGTTTGTTCCAACTCTGCAATGTGCTGCATTTATTGAGGCTTAGCCCTGCTGGCCAGAATTTTGTACAAGCATTTAAATAGCAGAGAATTAAAGAAAATGTTAATAAAATCTCTCATTCCTGTACCCTACCCTGATGATAACAGCCTCCTATGCTTTCCTCTGGCTTTTGGCAGCTGTTTGTTCAGCAAATATCCTGTATGCAGCGGTGAGAGGCGAATGCTAGGAAGATTCATTTTGCATTACTGGGTGCTTGTGAAAGACAAAAGAATCTTAATAAGGAAAAGCTCGTTTCGCTGATCTCATTTTTATTACCTTACCAGTCTCATCGCCTGTTTGTTTGCATTTCATGTAGCCTCCTCTCTAATACTTCCATCCTAGATTAGCTGAAGCCAAACACAGCGATGGCACCAAGATTTGCAGTTCGCCTCTTCACGACCCCCAGGACGGAGGCAGGCTGCCACGCCGCTTCCAAGTCTGGGTACAAATCGCCTCTCACAACAGCCACAGGCATCTCAGCCTACACACCTGCCCTTTTATTGAAAAGCCAGTGTATTACAGCTCAGAAATACGGTATTAGGCAGAACTAGGTGATCATGCTTTGGCAGGAGGGTTAGACTAGATGATCTCTAGAGGTCCCTTCCAACCTCCAGCATTCTGTGATTCTATGATTCTGTGATTGATTCTGTGATTCTATGATTGCTTCTATGATTCTATGATTGATTCTGTGATTCTATGATTCTATGATTGATTCTGTGATTCTATGATTGATTCTATGATTCTATGATTGATTCTGTGATTCTATGATTCTATGATTGATTCTGTGATTCTATGATTGATTCTATGATTCTATGAACTCCTGATCCGCTGCCATTCATTTATGATCAGACCTGGGTCATTTGCACCAAAGACTCTTAAGCAGTACTTTAGGAATTACTTGACTGAGGGGTGCTGGGGTGAGCGTGGGGGGTCCTAGAGATGTCTCAGGGCTCCCACCCATCCCCTCCCCGCAGGTCTCAGCCCTGCCCAACTGCTCTTAAGCTCTGCCTCGTACCCATCAGCAATGGATTGCTTCAAACCGCTGCAGCACATGCAAGGTGTCTGCTGCCAGGGGACTTGCTCTCCAGGAAATCGATTCTGGCAGCAGTTATTTTACTGTACAAAGCGGGTGAATGCAGCGGGGACAGATCTTGCTGGAATCGGAGCAGGGAGCGTAATACTAATGTCTGTGATGAGACGGCAGTCTGCAAACCCATCCAACCTCGTCAGCTCACAGCATCTCTCTGTGGACCTGCACAGGGGAGCAGGTGGGGGCTGCAGCGAGCTGTGCCAAGCATCAGCCTGGCCCCCACCCCAGTTCTGGGGGGAATGGGGGGAAAATGGTGATTTATGTGCTGATTTGCCATCCCTGGGAAAGCAGTGTGGTGAGGAAGCCCGAGTCAGGAGCTGCAGGCAGGGGTACAGCCAGGGCTGTCCACCCTAAATTCAGCTGGTCGGTCTTTCCATCGGCGTGCACCACGGCTGCCACCACGTCCTGCCTCAGTTGTGCTATATCCATAGCTATATCCATCTCAGTCATGCATTATGCCAAAAAACTTGCTTTTTTTTGCTTACAAAACTATTGCTTTGCAGATCTTTGTGTGTAAAATAGAGGAACCACCTTCCCTACAGGTGGATGATGCTCTCTGGAGACTCTTTGGTCCCAGCCCCAGGACTCATAGCTCCATCTCTACTCCACCTCTGCTCTCCCAAGCCTCTGAGAAGACCCAACGCCCTTCCCTGTCCCTCCCCCACCTCCCTCCTGAGGTGCAGCCACCAGACCCTGACCTACAGGGCTTTGCAAAACTCAACCTGTGCAGTTGCTTCACACATGAGAACACAAAGAATGGGTTTCTCTGCAACCCTGCGGTACCAGGAACGGCTGTAAGACGGGTGGTTTGTCTGTGGGCTGGAGGGTCCCTCTGAGGGTCACCCCAGGGGGCCCTGATTTGGGATGGGCACCCCCCAGGCACCCCAGGGCAGCAGCGGGAGCTGAGTCGAGGCAGTTTGGCTGTGCAAGTGCTTGGGCCACCCCCCAACTCCCTCACAGCCCATTAGCATTACCGTTGAAAATTAACATATTTTATATTAGAACTGTACAAATGAATACTGTTTCCTCAGCAGCGAAAGGCAAGCATATGGCATATAAATCCTCAAATAGGCTGCATCGCCTCTTTAAATTATCTCTAGAGAATACATCAAGGGGTATCATACTGCTTGAAGCATGTTTTTGATGTAGTGACTTTCATCTAGCATTTCACTGATCTTGGCGTGGCAGTGACTACCTTCCTTGATTTGATGTTTTGACCTTAAATACCATGGGTCCCCCTGAGCTCCTTTTCTGCACATCGTGAAAGCAGCGCAGCCAAAACACCTGCCGTCCCAGGGCCAGCCTCTGCAGCTCCCCCCCACCCTTCCATGAGTTGTGGGGGGTTCCCTGTCCCTGAGTGGAGCACATGGGATCTTATCACCCATAAAGTGTGGCTTCATTTCTTCCACGGGAAAAATAAAAACCAGACAGAGCCCTTGGGAGCTGCCAAGGACACACAGCGGGTTGGGGTGCTCGGTTCTCAGAGTTAAGGGGTCCCACCCTCTGTGCATCTGCGAGATGCTGGAGCTGGCACCAAGCGCCTGTGGTTCCCCCAGAGGAAAGCTGCGGTGGGCACGGGCTGGAGGTCCCTTACCTGGGTCCCAGGGTGCTGCGGCTGCCGACAGACTGTGTCGAGAGG
>NW_009735034.1:317-1497 GCF_000703405.1 Apaloderma vittatum | reverse complement strand
CTGGGAAGGGTCCTGGAGCATGGGTGAGGGTGAAGCTGGGCCCAGACCGGTGCTCCTTCCCACCAACAGCAGCTCCAGCCTGTGGGCTCTGCTCGGGCTGTTTTGTGTCACCAGCACAGATAAGAGAGCAAACCTTTCCAGGCAACCTGGTCCTTGTGCCATTGCTATTGCCATTAACTACTTCCCCAATGCTTTTATAAGTGCCCTGCAGCCTGTAGACAGCGGGCAGGACTGTGGTGCCCCGGGACAGGAGCTGCAGTGACAGCGTGCTCAGGGGTATGGTTTAGTCAGGGACTTATCAGTGTTAGGTTACTGATTGCACAAAATGATCTTGAAGGTCCTTTCCAATCTGGGCAATTCTGTGTGATTCTGTGACAGAGCTGGTGCTTCATCTTCTCCAAAAGCATCCCCCACAGCTTAACAGAGGGAGCTCCCAGGAAGGCAAGTGGGTCAACAAGTGTGGGGGGGCACACACAAGCCCGGTTGCACCCTGTCCCAGCAGGCTGCAGGCAGCTGGTGGTCCATAACCCATCGCAGGGCTTGGCACGGGTCCTGCCCTTCATCCTGCAGCTCCCTGGTGCTCACTCACGTCTCTCTCCTGGAGCAGAGCGACTCCCGCACCGTCCGCACGCTGCCAGGGGCAAATGAGAGAGAGTCAGCTCGCATCGCCTCCCCGGAGCCGCCACATTGAGTCCAGCGAGATGAAAACCATCCCAGGAAACATGGTCCCACCGGCAGCGACCCGAGGGCTGGAGGGCCCAGCACGTTGCGGGGCTGAAAACCTCCCCACCCTCACCCTGCACCAGTCAGACCCCCGACTGGTTCCCCCCGGCACAGAGCTGGGTGCTGCTGCAGCGTGTGTGGCGCTTGCACTCGCAGGACCCCGATGGGGCTGGCGGAGGGCAGGGAGCAGAACAGGCGCTGCCGGGAAGCGCTTCTCACCTCCTCCTAATGTGTGAATTGTATTGGAAATCAGTTTTGCTTGAGGAAGGAGTGAATTTCTGAGCTCGCAGTTTCTACCTCACCCTTCCCTGGTTTAATCACTACACAGAGAAAATCTCTCCTCACGCATGGTGATAAGCACACCTCTGCTTTTTTTTTAAAAAAAAGCATTTATCCATTTTGTCTCGCTTTGTCACAGTGCCCCTTTGGCAGCGTAGCAGAGGGGAAAATTGGAGGG
>NW_009735034.1:0-218 GCF_000703405.1 Apaloderma vittatum | reverse complement strand
AAAGTGCAGGGTTTTCAATCGACAAACCCAGCACTGGGCCACCCGTTGATGCATGCCATGCCACTAGGGACCGGAGTTTGCTCTGTGGATGGGGCTATTTCCCACTTTGATTTTACTTCAAGCAGGTCCACACATGCTGATTTTAAGGGCGACTTTTTTTATTTTTTTCACAAAACCTTCCCTTAACACAAAGTTCCTCATCCTCAAACAGCAACAAA
>NW_009735033.1:0-1529 GCF_000703405.1 Apaloderma vittatum | reverse complement strand
CTCTGGAAGTATCTAAGGTCAGAAACTTTGATGTACGTAAACTAGTGAGAGATGTCCCTGCCCATGGCCAGAGGGTTGGCCTAGATGCTCTTTTAGGTCCCTTCTAACCCAAACTATTTGTTGCAGTAAAAGGACCAACAGTTCCTGTTGCAAACCAGAGGTGACAATTTGCAAAAGCGAGTTGCCAATTTCAGTTGCGTTAAAAGCGGCAACAAGTGCTGTTGCAAAAAGGCTCCTCTCAGTTTGGCAGAAGCTAAACCCTCATGCATTCCAGCTTGTGCTCAGATATCAGAGGGGCTGGGGGCAGCTAGGCTTATCTTCTGATGCCCACTTCCACGTTACTAGGACAACATGCCCAATCCCTTTCTATCTGACAGCACCTCTGGAATTTTGAGTTCAACCTTCACAAGGGTGACAGTATCTTCAGTCTGATACCACCCCTGAAATTGTCAACAGGGAGTCATACGGCCAGATCGGAATCAATCTGGCTGCAATCCTGGAAAGTATCAACAGAGATTCACACCTCCAGATCGGGATCAAATGTTTTTTCTTCAGGCAACAGATCCACAGATCTGTTTTGATTGCCAGTGATAGTGACTGACTGCAAAGCACGTGCAAAAGTTACAAATGTATTAATTATGAACAGTTCTATAAAGATTTCCTAAGTAATCTGCGGCAGCGTTTCCGAAGACCACGTTTTCGGACCATACCCAAAGGTGTCCCTATGGGAGGGAAGAGAGGCTTGGCCCGTCGATCAATCTCGAGAATCAGAGGTGGTCTGTGGTAGTATCTTCCCTGAGAATTGTGTTATCTTCCCTGACACCTCTCCTCCCTTGGGCCATTTTCATATGATTTGCTACCTTTCAGGTGGAGCTTGAGTGACTCTAGTCATGCGTATTTTTATGGTGATTGGTGTAGATTTTCCTCGCTTTGCGTTTAAAGGTATAGACTAGAAACATTCAATGCGCAAGCTCAGTGAGGAGTGGTCGCACCTCTGAGGTGGGTAGCTTTTGGAATGGAGGTGTGTTTTGGTATTATAATGAGATTATTATAATAAGCATAGTTCACCCAAGGATGATATCTATCAAAAGATGTCAGACTCTTGGTCCAGGATAGTAAATGTGCAAACAGCTGGCTCCTTGAAATCTTCAGGTTGCCTTGTGTTCACAGAGCTTGACCACAGTGTTTCCACAATGTTCCACGCTCTGTGGGATTTTCTCTTAGGGACAGAACAATCAAGCTTCCTTGATGCTACTGACTCTTAAGTTTGTTTTGGAAACCTTTGTGAGGACAGCTTCCTATGCACCAGCTGCACATTGTCCTGGAAACTTTCTTGGTTTTCCAATAGGTGAACAATGCTGTGTAGGCAATTAAGTAATTTTATACATTTACCCCACACCAGATGCGGTGAGAATGGATAGTTTTTGAGGCCTAAGCACTCTGGCAATGTGTTAGCCAAGATGGTTGCCTTGCAGGTAGAGCTGAAGTTTAGGCATAAGTGCCTTAATCCCACAAAGCACAGCAATGGT
>NW_009735032.1:276-526 GCF_000703405.1 Apaloderma vittatum | reverse complement strand
GCACTGGGCCGCGGGAGGGAGTGGACAACTGCTTTTGTTGATTCAGGTCTGGCTAATTGCTCATTAATGAGCTCGTTTTGGGGGGTCCAAGTTCGTTTGGTTTCACTTGCTGTTCGCAGAGTGAGCTCCTGCAGGTCCTGCAGCACTGGCTGCGAAAGGAGCGATTCCAACAGCCTGAGAAACAACAAACTGACATTTGTGCTGTTCCAGCTGCAGAGGAATTTGCTGATCCCTGTGTTCAGAGTTGCCT
>NW_009735032.1:0-211 GCF_000703405.1 Apaloderma vittatum | reverse complement strand
GCTGCCGTCTCCCCTCGCCCTGGTGCAACATCAGCCGGGGTGGGGGGATGTCAAAGGCAGGGGGAGGGTCTGATTTTCTGTGATCGACGCGGGAGTTCCCAGGTGCCAGTGACCAACTTTGAGAAGAATCTGGATGGCACAGAAACGTTCACAAAATCGAGCGTTGTGTACAGTGCGTAGATCCGGTTATTTCATCGCTGCAAATCGAACG
>NW_009735031.1:0-445 GCF_000703405.1 Apaloderma vittatum | reverse complement strand
AAAAACAGGTCGCTGCAGCTGCAGTTGAGGCCATTAAAGGAAAGAAACCAGCAGCGAACCGACCTAGTCAGTCTAATCCATCTTGCCTCAACTCGATTTTTGGTCTCGGGAATATCCGTCCTATAAAAGGGATGTCTGCCCCAGTTTGTTCAACTGTTGGGGAGCTATTAGAGGCCAGCAAAAAAAAAAAAAAAAAGGAAAAAAAAAAAAAGGCAATCCCCAATCATTAACCCCTGGACCCAGGTTTTTTTTTTTTGAAATCCGATCCAACAGAGGTGAAGCGGTGTCATTAGAGATGCAATTATAGAGGGTGATTGGAAAGCAGCCAACACACTTGTGTGCCCGGTGATATCAACTAAGGGACACTCATGATTGGAAACTATTACAGCAAACAAAAGAAACAGTTATGGCTCCTGCTAGCTCCGAGAGCAGCGTGGTGAGCACC
>NW_009735030.1:2674-2915 GCF_000703405.1 Apaloderma vittatum | reverse complement strand
CCCCGGCGTCACCCCTCCATCCTTGCCGCATCCCAGAAGGACACTGCCAGGAGACGTGCCGACGTGAGACTTGAGGTGTGCCACGGCATCGCCTGCACCGGGAAACCATCCCCAAACCAACCCCTTTGGGCTCAAAAACCAAGCGTGGGTGCAGTCAGGACCAAAGCCGAGGTACTTCTAATTGCTCTGCGGGAACGGAGCCCGAAACTCCAGTGGCTGGCCTGCCCACCACCTCCAAACC
>NW_009735030.1:1758-2001 GCF_000703405.1 Apaloderma vittatum | reverse complement strand
CTCCAGTATCACGCACCCAGCTGGGAGAGCCGCGACGTGGGGGAACGCTCACGCCAGAGCGATCGATATCGTCATCACCTCTCTCCCGGCATGGAAAGGCGAAGCTTCAGATGCTGTTTCAGTACAAAATACAGGCGGACGAGCAGGGTTTGGGGGTAAAACACATGTTTTTGGGAAGGCATGGATGGCCGGGGGGACACATGCCCAGCAGACAAAGCAGCACCCCCCTCGGGGCCCCCGCAC
>NW_009735030.1:0-1647 GCF_000703405.1 Apaloderma vittatum | reverse complement strand
TGCTGAGCGCCGACCCCGACATCGGCTCAGGAAAGTTATTTAAGAGGCGATTACCAAGTTGGCCGTGCCGGCGCTGCGCTAAGATAATTACGCTTTAGAATACAGCACGCTGGTGTTTTTGTTTTATTAAATTAAACGCTCGGGCTAATTACAGGCATCCTTTGGATATCTGCCTCTCAACTCTCGACCCGCGGGAGCCTGTCGCCGCTGTAATCAGCGACTATAAATTACCTCGTTAAAAACGGGATTACTCTTTGCAAGGAAAGCCTCTGCTTAAACCCACCGAGATTCCCGCAAAAAAAAAAAATAATAAAAGCCATTTCTAAGGAATCGGGAGGAGAATATTTCTGGCTGAGGAATATTTGGAGGAAAAATTCCTTAATTCAGGAGCCGGAGGGTCTGACGGGGTGTTTTACCATCGCAACCTCTGCAACCCGGCTGTGAAAACGGGAAAGCATCTGGAGGCGGCGCCAGGGAAGGTTGTGCCCTTTCCCAGGGGGTAACCGGGGAAATCACCCAAGCACGACGCGACCCGTCCACCGGGAATTCATTAACCCGGCAACGCGCGCCCAGAGCCACCTCACCGCGGACAAGGAGATAAACGTCGCCGCTAATGAGGAAATTGAGATGTGTAAAAATACTGGGTCATTTCAGATGGGGTTGTTCTGGTTTGCTTTGGGGTTTGTGGGTTGGTTTTGTTCGGGTTTTTTTTTTTATTTAGCAACACTGCAATGTCTGAATTCTATTTTAAATGACCCTGACTCCCTCCGACATCCTCGTCGAGCCAAGGGAGCACCACAGCGAGACGTTCTGAACATCTGGACCCCTGGAAAAGCACATCTGGCTCGTTACTGGGCTGCACCACCACGTGCTGGAGATTCACCAGTGGCACCAGTGATCCACGGGGAGCTGGGAGCCTCGAGCATACCCCCGTAGTGCGCTGGGCCAGCCTGGATTTTCCCTTAAAGGGATGGTTAAACGAGAGACAAGGCGTTTGCTTTCGCGGCGTTCTTCCTCCCAGCCGCAGATTTAGTCCACCCACGGCTCGCGTGTCTTCCCCGGGTACGCTTCTCCCCGCAAAAAATCAGAGTAATCACTCTATTTAATTTGGGTTTACGCTCCGTACCCACCCATCTGCTGTAACGCAAACCCTCGTAAGGCTCAGGGAATATTTTAAAACCTATTTTCCTCCTCATCTCTGCCTTCCAAGCCCAGCAAAGCCTCGGGAAGAGGCAGCGAGGAGGTGCAGCCCCCCCCGCAGGGGTTCCCTCTGCCCACCCAGCCACCCACCCCCGTGTCCCCAACGTGCTGCAGCCACCACCGGAGGGGACAGAATCCATCCTCTGCTGCAGGGACCGTGCTCAGGGCAGATCCCAGACCCCTCCCAGGAGAAAGACCCTGGCGGGGGGTGGTCTCCACTCTCAGCAGCCCCAGCTCCACAACTGCGCGTAACGGAGCTTTTTTTGGTGTTATTTTCGATGAAAAAGTGATCTATCATCCAAAAAAACCAGCCGGCAGCAGGGATGGGAGCTGGGAATCCAGGCACCACGTGCTGACGCCATGGGGGCGTCAAGCGAGGGGTCATCAGGGGTCTTAGGTCTCCAGTGGCTTTTTTTGGCTGGGTCGCTCCCGGGGGGGGCGAAAATC
>NW_009735029.1:0-9390 GCF_000703405.1 Apaloderma vittatum | reverse complement strand
TAGCTGGGGGGAGGAAATACCTGCCACAACAATCCTGTGATTCTATGATATTCCAAGGGGAAATGATCAGTGACCTGCTACACTACTTTGACATGCACAAGTCTACGGGGCTTTACAGGATCCACCCAGGGGAACTGAGGGAGCTGGCAGAAGTGCTCATCAGGCAGCATTCCATCATTTATCATCAGTCCTGGTTAGCTGGGGAGGTCCCAGGTGAAAGGAGTTTAGCAAGTGTGATGCCTATCTACAAGAATGGCCAGAAGAATCTGTGGAACTACAGGCCTATTATTCTGACATTGGTGCCAGGAAAGGTTATGGAGCAGAGTGACATCATGAAACATATACAGGACAATCAGGTGATCAGGTCCAGTCAGGACGGGTTTGTGAGGGCCAGGTCCTGCTTGATCAACATGAGCTCCTCCTATGACAAGGTGACTCACTTAGTGGATGAGGGCAAGGCTGAGAATGTTGTCTGTTTGGACTTTAGTAAAGGCTATTGACACCATTCAGCATTCTCCTGGAGAAAATGTTCATAGTTTGGACAGGCATAGTCTTTCCCAGGAAAAAAAATGGCTGTATTGCTGGGCCAGAAAAGTTGTGGTTAATGGAATTAAATCTAGCTGGCATGCAGTCAAAAGTGGTGTTCCCCAGGGCTCAGTATTAGGACCAGTTCTCTTTTTCACTACTTGTTGACTGTTTCTCTCAAGGCATAGAAGAGTACTTTCCATTTTTTACCCCAATAGTAGAGCTGTAGGTTTGCTTGTCACGTTAATACACCATTTAACAGAAGATTCATGTCTGTGCACTTACTTTAAAAAACACATTTAACAAGTAGCAATAACAGCTACAACAGTTACCAGAAAAAAAGTTGCATTAGTCACCTTCGCCTGTAAATTTTCTATGGCTGGAATGTCTTTTTTCTATGCAAATGACTGTGTTGAGGTTCAGGATTTTTTTAAGACTTCATTATTTTTGTTTTAGGCTAAGAATTAATATAGATTTTAGTGAAATATTCTCATCTTCAATTGCATTATAGGCTTGTATATCCAAAATATGGACACTAGAAATTAACATGTCCTCATTAATGTGATGTTTATCACTATAAGATCCTGATTTCACTGCAACTCATATTTTCACTAGACCTCTCCTCTCAATATTGATATGTGATATCACATCTTAAGTCTGCCAAATTCAGCACCCAACACAAGTCTAACAAATTCAGCACTCAACTCCATGTCTTCTGCTTAACTCACTTCTAATATCTGAACTAACAAGTATACTTCCATACACAGATAAGAAGAAAACTCAGGACAGTGACTGGTTTTTTACATCCCAGTATGACTTGGGATATAGGAGACTACATTATATTTCTAGTCTAGAGATTCCCAGGTAATTGTTCTACACACCATTACAAGAGGTCAAGTGTCAGCATCATACAAAATATTAAGATCACCACAACCACTTCATCCTCCTCCAGTCTCTTGTGAGAAGGTTAGGCATCAAACATTCTTTCAGCCTGGATATGTATGCCTGATTCTTTTCTTCATTTCTCAGTAATTATCAGCTGCTCACTGATGTGGATCAGCTCAACATGTACCTGAATTCTGTTCTTTGACTCATACCTCGTCATGCACTGGAGTTTATACTCTACCTTCTGGAATAGCATTTCTGAAATAGGTATGGTGATGATTAAGTTCTCTTCATATATCCACCCCTTGCTGTGAAACACTAGTTTCAGTGATGCCAAGATCACGAACTTTATTCACTGTTAAAAATTATAGTCCAGGTCAAAAAAATTACATCTTTTATTTTCACTCCTGAGGATGTTTATTAGTTTTCTTGGGCTTGATTCCAGTTTTCTGACATAAAAAGGAAAAACGGTAAAATGGAGACACCTCAGGAGGGAGCAACATCCAAGTATCATGGAAGGCAAGTAAGAGTAGAAATGTAACCATTTACAATAGTCTTTTTAAGTTTACTCATAATATTCAGATGCCTTGATTGCTCTATAGTTAAGTCAGATCCAGAGTTCAGGTCTCCCCCTTAAATGCAAACAGTGGCTGATCTATGAGAAGAGTTAAAAAATGGACTACCTAAAAAAAAGTAAAAGAGTATAGGAGGTAAAAGAGCATGGGAAGATGTCAGCACAGTACATTTCTGAGCAGGAAGTTTTCCCATTTAGTACCCCAGCTGAACAACATCTCATGCAGAAACTTCAGTTACCATCAGTCCAGGCACGTTGCAGAAAACACCATGTGTCTGGTGATTCTTTCTGGATTGGTTTTGTCATTCAAGCAATCTTGTAAATGCAACTTCATAGACCTCAGTGCAGGTATTATCAGCTGCCTGGGGAATATGCAGTTAGCTTAGCTCATGAATGCTGTTTGTAAAGGCAAGAACGTAACTTTCCATCCTTAAAGTTTCATCCATCATAATAATACTAATTTTGAATTTCTTCCTTACTCTTGTGAGGTTTGGTGTTTTTTGAGTTTTTTTAATTTTTATTTTTGGAGGTGTGTTGTTTGTTTATTATTTTATTTTTTTTTCAGGAAAAATTATATTGATTGGATCCAGTCTGAGATCTTCAGTATGCTTCTAAGCTTAATTGTGACTTAACAAAGAATGCCACAGAATATGACAACCTTCTACTTGAGAGAAAAAGAGCATCAGGATTGAAAATCTAACATTGAGACATAAGCTGATTTATCAGTTACATTTAGCCAATAGACTTTAGCTGCTTTTTGTCTGCCCTATTATTTTTCACCTATTAAAAAAAATGTAACCTTCAAACAACTCTTTAGACTCACATCTCAGGCTCACTAGTGCCTGTATCAAATTCTCCCACAGAGCTAAGATACAACTTTAGTGTTCTGCTTTTAAATGCTCTCTCTTTTGTACTCCCAGATGTAAGAGAGAAGTTCACGGCTGGATTTTCCCTAGCAGACTCATTTTTCTTGTGCTATTGCCTAGGAATAGACTGTGCTTGTTTTTAGCCAGCACCTGGAGCACAAGTTTGCAGTGTCTTCAACTTCCTTCCTACCTATTTACTCCCCAGTGGATAATTTTTTTATCAATATCCAGACTTAAAAAAGAGACATGTACTTAAGGAAACATTCCAAAAATGGATTTGATCAAAAATGAAATCTTTCTAAGATATTATGCCTGGTCAGTGAAAGAGAATTTTCCATGGTATTTTTAACATTTTAAAATAAATTTTAGAATCACTTAAGGTAATTCTAGGAATAGAATGATGAAACATTATTTGTGCCTCGGCAATTTATAGTTTAAGTTGTTGATTGAACAGAGATTTGTTAAATGAAATATCTTAAATCTTATCCAAAAAAATAGAATTAAAACCCAAGGAAACTACTGTGATATATTCAAGAAACTGAAACAGTAATTTCATGTTCATATTGCTGTTACCAACCAATAACAGAAGTTTTAATACACAGCTTATGAAATTACAGAATATTTTTTTTGTTGGTGAACTCAGAAAGTGAAAATACATTTTGCTTGAATATTCCTAATGCCTGTTCTTATTTTTCAATCAATCAGTCATTTCTCTTCAAAGTATGAGTATTTTGTAGAAAGGAAGGTAGAAGGAATAACAATAGAGAAAAAAATATCAGGAATGTCTTTGGACTGTAAATTCCTAAAAGAATTGTATTTTGGGGGAGGGAATATTTTTTAATCAGAGTTTTTCCAGACTGAGATTGTCTCAAAACTCTTTTCAAATGTCAACAGTTGACTGCAATTAAGAAATAGGGATCAGAGCGGATTAACGCATAAATAAAGAAGAAGAGACCATATGATTTCTTGAACTTCTGCTTGGAATTAGAAATCATTTCCTTTTACAGTCAGTTTGACCTTGGGAATTCAGGGACAGGAGTAATATCCTGAAGTATTTCACCTCCTTTTTCTTTCAGTTTCACAGCGTTAGGTAAGCTATTCAAAAGCTTAATCTATCCATTTCTATACACAAATAACTTTGGGGATTTATGCATGTTTAATACAGGAGGGCTTTGACAATACAGATTATTAGTTACAGCATTAGTCAAACTATTTATTTCCAAATAAATATTTTTATATTAAAGAAACCTGTTTACCTAAAGTTTCATATTTCCTTTGAAGTATTTGAAAGTTTAATATTTCAACCCTAAAGCATTTCAATTGTTCCTGTGAAAAATAAAATTCATAAAAATTTCATACCAAGACTAAAACCTTCAGAATATTATATAACACTGAACTTTTCAAGTATTCATCAAGCCAACTTTTTTTCCTTTTATCATTTTTGTCAATATTTCCAGATTAATAACTGCAACTGGCTGACCTGCTAAATTGAGTATTGCCAGCAACACTCACTATGATTTCACTGCCAAAGCCTATAACTGTAAATATTTGCAACATTTTCCTATCATGCTGCCAGATGACTGTTAGGAAACATGCTGGGTTCATTTTTCACTCTTGTTATTTATTTGTTGTGTAAAGAATGACTCATGTCATAACAGTCTGCTTTCATACTCGGTTTTGTTATAGATTCTTCTACACCAAGTAACATCACTCTGTTTTCTGTCAACTCTAAAACCGGTCTGAGTTTGCACACCTTGACACAACCTATGCAGCCAGTCAAATATATGATCAATGTAGAGTGATTCTCCATCCTCCGCAGCATCTATGACACATGCCTAGTTCAGAGTACCATGGACCATGGTATTGTATCCTCATTCTCACTTCTCTTTCTGCAACCATGACAGTTGTGGGAGACTGTTATGTATTTGACAGATAATTGGTGCGATATTCTAAGTTCCCTTGATGGTGCACAGACTTGGAGCTTGTCAGCTGCATTCCAGCTGTCACTGCATTCCAACAGAACTCTTATTAGTTAACTGTACTTGACAGCACCTCGGAAATTGTATCTTTTAAGTTTAAGCAGTTTGACATGGTAAAGTCTATCAGTTTCTTTTCCTGGATAATTACCATCAGCATCAATAAATATGTATTTCTTCTCCAGTCTGTCAGGAGACTGATGGGAATAAATCAAGAACATGTCTCTATAGTTTAAATTTTAAAGTTCCTGACACTTTGCAGAATTATTTTTATTGTTGAAAACCTTGGCTGATAATGTAATTATAGCCTTCATATACTCATGCATACATATTTTTATATGTCTTTGCTCATTTGACTATTATCTCTCAGCTTTCACAGTATGAGTAAAGATACATTTGATCTGAAGGAAAAAGGAAATTCCAAGGACGAGGACTGGAATATTTTTCAGTTTCATGTGCTTTTATTTATTCATTTATTTATCTTTCAATCTATGTCTCTATCTAGTGCTTTGAACCTCAAACACTATTTCTTTCTCATCAGAAACAATCACACCACTGCAGGAATTTACTCTGGTAATAACTCTTAAGTAAGATTGAAGGGACAACTAAGTATAAGTGAAGTGATCAACAACCTTATTTTGTGAGTTGCCTTGCTGGTTTATATGCTCATTGTTCTGCATTTATGCTGGTTTTGGCTGGAGTAGAGTTAATTTTCTTTAGTAGCTGATATGGGGCTCTGTTCTAGATTTGTGTTGGAAAAAGTGCTGATAACACAGGGATGGTTATTACTGAGCAGTGCTGACATAGCATCAAGGACTTTTCTGCTTCTCACTCCACCACACCAGCGAACAGGCTGGGGGTGCACAAAAAGCTGAGAGGGGACACGCATGGGACAGCTGATCCCAGCTAACCAAAGGGACATTCCATTCCACTTGACATCATGCTTATCATGTAAAGATGGGGGAAGAGGATGGAAGAAGGGACATCTGTGGTGATGGCATTTGTTTTCCTAAGACATCATGACATGTGATGGAGCCCTGCTTTCCTGGAGTTGGCTGAACATCTACCTGCCAATGGGAAGTGGTAAATGAATTCCTTGTTTTACTTTGCTGGTACATGTGCCTTTTGCTTTACTTGTTAAAAAGTCTTTATCTCAACCCATAAGCATTCTCGCTTTTATTCTTCTGATTCTCTCCCTCATCCCACTGAGGGGGCAGTGAGTGAGTGGCTGTATGGGGCTGAAGAACTGCTGGCTGGGGTTAAACCATGACAACTATTATGAATACTGGTATCTAAATATGGTCATAAACATTGTAGTTAAACTCAACAGAAAACCATGGTAGAGGATTGTTAAAATCTTTTGGGTAATCAGCTACAGCTGTTCAGCAACTTTAAGAAAAGTGGGAACTCCTTAATGTGGCATGTAGAAAAATACACAAAATTAGAATAACATCTTCACAGAGGATGCCTAGCAGTTCATGATTGTCACATCTTCCAACTTTTCTGTGTGCTCATTACCACAGAGTAGTAGAAACCATTTGCTTTGCAGTGGATTTTCTGGTGAGGGAATAGCTATGTTTGCATTTTCTAATGTGATACTCTAGAGACTCTGGTCTACGTTTTCAAAAATGACAGGTGATTTGAGGTAGACAAAGTGAAACAGTTTAGGTGAAAGTCTGAGTATACGCCCTCTGAAAACTGGACCTTCATAACTTCCTCAAACTATGCATTTGAAA
Source organism: Apaloderma vittatum (assembly GCF_000703405.1). Lineage (NCBI taxonomy): Eukaryota > Metazoa > Chordata > Aves > Trogoniformes > Trogonidae > Apaloderma > Apaloderma vittatum. Next base: position 2,828 of record NW_009735029.1, on the reverse strand, counting down.
AATTGATGAATGCACTACTCAGAGGTCATGTCAATGCAGAAACATGATTTCCCACTACCAGAGAAAGAGATATTTTACTTTAGGGGGAAGAATAGATGACATGGAGAGAAGACGTCAAAGGGTTGGACTGCCACAGAACTGGTCATGTTACTTCAGAAAACAAGAATCAGTCACTTGCTCTCAGGGAAAGTATTTTGCTGTCAGGGAGAGCTGGTGCAGGAATTTGATGCATGCTTTCTCAGAAAGTTGAAGCTGAGAGAGAATAGTCACCTTTAGGAATCAAACTTGAAAAAAGAGACAAAAAGGAGATTGATTCAGGATATTTTGCTTGGTCCTCTGCACTTTACCCTCAGTTCTTATGGCTTTTATTCATATGTTCTAGCATGTGCATCCCATCGGTCTAATCTATGATGTGGAAAATCAAATCTATGTCATGGCATCATGACCCGCCACAAATCATTTTAGATAGTTTTAGATGTACTGAACTAGTTAAAAAATATTTCAATAGTTCAGTTACTCAAAGCAAACAGATTCATTTAAAGTTCTTTAAAGACACCAAAACAGAACATCAGGAATCTATAGAATAATAGGGTGGGGGGAGAGGGGAAAGGAGAAAAGAGAAAGCTCTCTGAACTTATTTTATTGGAAAAAATGTGAGAGAGTTACAGGAGTGGGGAAAAAAGAAGGTGGCACACATTTCAGTGGTGACTGATTTAGAAAATATATTTGATGGGAAAGAAGTCTGATAAGTTTAGCTTTCAACATTTTGATAGTGTCTAGGAATCTTCAATAATATGGCATATTTTTAGTAACTTTTGTGAATTTTATTAAATACTATTGTATACACACTTTTGTATGGTATAGAAGAATTTATAACAAGAAAAAAAGACCAGCCTGTGTAACTTTTAAGAAATTATTTTAATATTTATGCTGTATATAATTTGTTAGTTTTATCTGCTGGGTTTACATAATAAACACTGGGTAACAAAGTAAGAACTGTTGTCTTTACTCAGAAATGTTCTCTACAATCACAGAGGAATTAAAAAAAGGGAAAGAATGCTGAGACTAGAGCTTGCCTCTTAAAGATAGTGAAATTCATGGCATGGTGCACATATCAAATATTTCACAGCATATTAAGTACTTCTCATCTTCCACTATGAAGAAGCTTGTTCGTAGCATATGTGACACTGAAGAATGCCAAATTAAGTGTCATCAGGGGCTTCCAGAGGGGATTATTCCATAAAATTCACTATATTCATAAAAAGCTTAAAATCTAGAGACCTAATGCAAACCATCTAGCAAAATAATTTAATCAATTCTTTGCTCTGTTGTCATATACCAAAGATCATGACATTTACTTGATAAAGTAATTAAAATAGCTCTGAAAGCAGGTGGCTATACATTTCAACTACTTGAACACAGACATCTCTTAACAATTTACATAACACAGGATTTTAAGACTCACTTTGTAAATTTATGATCAGGACTTAATTATTTTGAGGGAGAGATTTTCACAGTCTCTTGCATCAGTAAAATAGCTGTCTGCGATGACCATGCAGTAACTGGTAAATGACTAAATTTACAAGAAAATAATGAATAGACCCTGCAAACCAAGAGATCTTAAATTTTAAGGCAGGATTTGTGAAAAAAAAAAAAGCACTTTTCCACTGTTGTATATTCAGAAGATCATGTTGCTTTTCTATTTAATTCCTAGTTTCTTTTGAAATCCGTGTTTTTTCATTTATTTGTAATATTTTCTCTTTTTAGCTACTTTTTCTGAACACAGTTGCATTTTGATTTGTTTTGATTTGTTCCTTTCTCCCCATTATTGAAGTGTATTTGAAATGACAGATATCACATGACATGTATATAAAAAGGACAAATCCAAGCTCTATTATTCTTCTTTCATGTTGCGTTTCTTTTCACTTAGAAGTTCTGAAATTCTTATTTATAATGAATATTTCTTGCACTTAATTTCTGCATTATTAAAAACAAGTATAGAATAATATGTAGAACTTAGATATTCTGAGGTATGAAGTTTGTATTCCTAGTAGCAAGTACTTATTCAAACATGTACCTCTTTCTGATAAGTTTACTAAAAAATATAAAATTCTCGGACATGAACCTAAAGGGTTTAACAACTGTTTCTTATATTAGTTAAGAAACCTTTCTAATAATAATATTTAACTAGCTCAACTGAATAACATATAATATATTGCTGAAAAAAATTTATAGTAACATTTGTCAAGACCTATGTTTGGACCACTTATCATAATTTCTCATTTTCTCATGGCCTTTGGTTGGGTTCTAGTACACTATGTTTACCACATTTGTGCAAGCAACGCAGGTTTACCATAATACAAAGCAACAGAGAAATCCCCAGTACCATTATACACTGGAGGATGAATGGACTGAGAGCAGTTCTGTGGAAAAGGCCTTAGGGACACTGGGAGAAGTAAAACTGGACATGACACAGCAATGTGTGCTGGCAGGCCAGAAAACCAGTCATATCCTGGGCCTCACACAAAAAGCTGTTACCAGCAGGTCGAGGAAGGTTATCCTACGCTTCTACTCTGCTCTCATGAGTACTGTATCCAGCTCTTGGATCTCCAGCACAAGAGAGAGATGGACCTGTCAAAGCAGTTCCAGGGGAGGTCAGGGGATTGGAACACTTCTCATATGAGAGAATTGGGGTTGTTCAGCCTGAAGAAGAGAAAGCTCTGGGTAGATCTCATTGTGGCTTTTCAATATTTAAAGGAAGTTTGTATATAAAGGGAAAGTCATAGAATCATAGAATACATTGAGTTGGAAGGGACCTTTAAAGGTCA
>NW_009735028.1:0-448 GCF_000703405.1 Apaloderma vittatum | reverse complement strand
GGCTTGCAGCCCCAAAAGCCCATCGTATCCTAGGCTGCATCAAAAGAAATGTGGCCAGCATATCAAGGGAGGTGGTTCTCCGCCTCAGGTCTGCTCTCGTGAGACCCCACCTGCACTACTGCAGTCCCCAACACAGAACGGACGTGCATCTGGTGGAGCAAGTCCAGAGGAGGGCCAGAAAGATGATCAGGGGGTTGGAGCAACCTGCCCTCTGAGGACAGGATGGGAGAGTTGGGGTGGTTCAGCCTAGAGAAGACTCCCGGGAGACCTTGGAGCAGCCTTCCAGTACCTAAAGCAGACCTACAAGAACAAAGGGCTCTTTGTCACAGCGGACCGTGACCAGGGGCGGACAGGGGTGACAGTTTCAAACTGCAAGAGGGAAGCTTTAGGTTAGATATAAGGAAGAAATTCTTTATTGTGCGAGTGGTGAGCCACTGGAACAGGTTGA
>NW_009735027.1:30915-31289 GCF_000703405.1 Apaloderma vittatum | reverse complement strand
GGAATAATTTGGAAGTCTGATAGTGTGTGGGAAATGATTACATCAGTCGGAGGGAGGGCTAGGATTGGTCTACACGGTGTGGTTTGATTCACTACCGCAAAGATTGCGTGTAACCCTTTGAGTGGAGCTCTGGCAGAGTTGTTTCCCTCCCCAGAAACAGTCCCCAGAGCAGGGGCTACGTGACAGGTACGGCACCGCCGGCACCCCGGGCGCCCAGCCGCAGGCGACAAAGGGTCGGCGGAGTCAGAGAACAAACTCTCTCTCAAGAGGCAATCTCTAGTTAAAATGCCATCTTGTTCTTCCGACTGCTGCCTTTTACGTGCCGTTGAGGTAAGGTGGATTCCCCCCCCCCCACTATCGAATTGCCACCCGGG
>NW_009735027.1:14489-30884 GCF_000703405.1 Apaloderma vittatum | reverse complement strand
CCCAGTCTCGGGCCAGGATGCGGAGCAGGTTTAAATCTCGGACCTGCACGTTCCCCTGGAGAAAGAATTTTGCGGCAAGTGCCTCTCGCCTGAGTAGAACAATGCCAAGAGGAAAGCATCTGTGTAATTCAGGAGGTGGGGAGAAGGTTCCTGACTTGTTCTCTCACCTCCGTTAATATTTAGGATGTGCGGCGTGTCCCACGTTCGGGTCTGAGCTACTTTCGAGCTGGGATTGCAAGCAAAGTCGGGGCAGGGAGAGAAATGTGTGGACGGTGCTGGCGAATTGATCCGCCGGCAGACTGCAAGTGGGACTTCCCCAGGCGAAACACTCAAAAGTTAGTGGGGAACAAGAGAGCCATTTTTAGTCTTCAGGGTCTCGGCCTGCTCCTCTGTAAATGTACGGAGGCCTCCGACGGGGTCGCGAAGAAAATTGTTTGTGTTTGACGAGCTGTGATTTCTCTCGCCCGCTGTCGCCGAAGTACTCTCTCGATATTGTTTGACGTTTGCTTACCTTACACAGCTTTATACAGAACCTGCACTCTCACTTCTTCTGTGTATGTGGTCATATTAACCCTGCTGAATCTTTGTTTAGTGCAGGGAGGTGTTGGGGAGGGGGGGAGGGGAAACAGGGCAAGGGGGCATGGAGAGAAAGTGTTATAAAGTGAATCATCCATGTCATTTGTCCTGGCTGCCAAGGTGCTTGGAACCCTCACGCCAAGAGGATGCTTTTCTACGGTAGCTGTGTGGTTTGCCTATGTTCGGAGCTGTTGATCTGTAAGTGTACCCTTTATGTTGCAGGATGTAAAAGTCTTTAGTGAAGATGGAACAAGCAAAGTGGTCGAGATTCTAGCAGACATGACAGCCAGGGACCTCTGTCAGCTGCTCGTTTACAAAAGTCATTGTGTGGATGATAACAGCTGGACTCTAGTGGAGCATCACCCTCACCTAGGATTAGGTAGGGAACGGTCAAAGGGGTGGCGTGGTTACCTGGGAACATGAAATATGTGTAATTCGTATTAATCTGCTTCCAGCCAGAACGTTTTCTTTCCATTGCTTTTATTTGTACAATGGGCTGAAGTCACATACGTGCTTTTTGTGTGTTACAATTTGATGTGTTAAGCGTTTAAGCAATTTTAAGTCCATCTCTTATTTCCCATCCTCTATTTTTTTTGTTACAAAAAAGAAAAATAATTGTCTAATCTTCACGCTAGTGCTCTGTTGCTACCTTGCTGTGTCTGAAGCTATTGCAAATAAACAGCTTAAACAAATTAAGCTTGATCCTTAGAGTACGGGTCCTGTGAAACAGCTCAGCTCATCACCAGCTGGGAGACCTGGGTGAACAGACTCAGCTTCGCATACCTACAGTAATGCTTACGAAAGCTAGACATGCTGAAGCGGGGGAAGGGATTGGCTAAACTGGACTTCAGGCAGGGAAAAAATGGTGGCACCACCTGCAAATCCATGGGCAATTTCTGGACCTGCAGTGGCATCTGCTCTCCAGGCAGCAGCTCCTCCACCTGATTGGAATTAAGGTGTCATGGTTACAGTATCAAGAAGGCAGCAAGAGGAAGAACTGTGGGGAATTAAATAACACCATGAATTGGTTTAATTACGGTACCTGAAAGCATCTCATGTTATTCAGTCTTGCTTTTCCTGTTATTTTGTGGCACTGATTAGTTGCAGGGTTCTGCTGTGCAGCTTGCAACTGCGTATCGCTCAGATACGCTATCTATAATTCTGCGTAGCACACAATAACGCTCTAGAAAGTGCAGCGTTTGGAGTATTAGTCGATAGACTTCACGGGGAATTTTTTCTAGAAAATAAGAGGAAGACAAATCGTAAGCTGTGATCACCAATGCTGGAATTGTGAATGCTATCTGTAGCTAACAGAGGGGGGTTTTATGTCTAAAAATGTAATTCAGAACCCTTACAAATAAAAAAAGGAAACAGTTTGCTGGAGATGCAGTGCCTTAAACCGGTATTGTTAAATGTGGATAAATTCACTGCTCTACAGAATAGTGCTAAAAAAAAAAATAAACCATAGGCTATCCCGATGATTTATTGTTTTTATTGGGCATCTCTCCTAATATAGAAATATGTGAAAAAATTAGCTTCAAACATTCACTTGAATATGTCTGTGATACGCTTTCAGTTCTGAGGACATAGGACAAGATGAAGAGTTAAGGTATAAATTACACAGTCTCTGTATCTGTAGCTTAATATGCCGCATGCGCATTTCTAACAACCTTTACAAATTTTCAGTTTTATCAATGCTCATTAAACTACCAGGCTCTCTTTTTTCTATATTCTCTTTCCCATCGTTGCTGATTGCCAAGGTATTGTGTAAACAGAAGCCTTCTCCTTTGTAACCAACATCCTTCTCCTGCCAGATTCATTCAATGATGCCACAATTCAGTGTTTGTGACATCACAATAGCTTCCATGGTGACTAATTGTGCTGTCAAACTCTGGTGTGTGACATCTCTGAATGAATCGGGCAGGAGGCTGATTAGGAAATCAAAAGCTTCTGTTTACACACAAATAACTTGGTAATTAACAATGATGGGAAAAGAGCAAGATACTTATCAGGCTGCATTTATATACATTGGGACCTGCCTGCCTTGAACCTCTGTTTCATACTGAAGCACAAAGCGGGGCCTCTGCTGTTCACGAGAAACAGGGTGTGCAGGTTGGGCCTTCCACAGCAGTCTCCAAACTTGGTTCCTCAGGGACTGCTCCAGGACTGTCCTCTCTCTGTAGGCCACGCAGCAGGTCTGCGTGAAAAGTAAAGGCAGCCTTTGGCCGTGTAAAGCAAACAAAGGAAAAAATATTTAAAGAGTCAAAAAAAGAATGTCATGATGCTGATTTCATGTATTTGATAGGATGTGGACAGAAAAGGGAATGAAAAAGTTCATTTAACAGGAGAAAAAAACATCCAGTTTCTTGTATTTAGGGACCAAAGTATATGCTGTGACATATTCAATAGACTTCGAATGCAGACTTTCATGCGTCCACCCAGGTTTGGTTGCAGTTTGAATTTTTTATTATACAGCTGCTTATTTCCAGCTTCTCAGTAGCTTAAATGCTTCCCTGTGTTTCAGAGACTGTCAAATCAAGGTAGTAATGGTCTGCACCTCAAATGAAGTTATTATCAGCTGTCCAGTGTTCCATATTTTTCCCTCTGGAAATAAGATAATATAAGCATGAAACGATGGCAAACAGATACTTAGCAGCGTGGACAGAAATATGGTTTAGGAGCGGTGAAAATTCTGTGTTTCCAGAAGACATTATTTCTTACTCAAGACATCCTTGCTGACTTAATGCTGTAGCTGGTAATCTTGAACCCTACCGAAAGAGGCAAGTTCTTCCTTCATTAAGTTCGCTACCTTATTTTTTCCCCCGATCTTGCCTAATACTACTTTCCAGAAGAGCTCAGTTTGCAAAACCAGTTAATCTTTTTACTGTTGGGCAGATTGAGGACAAGAGCAGAATTTTGATGCCACCTGCATATATATCATGTGATGATCTTCTAGTCCCAGCTTTTAAGGCACCTTCACCTGACTGCTTACTTTGAACACAGTATTTGTGTTCTCACTGGAGGCAATGGTGTGACAAATTAGCATCAGGCTCTCCTGGATGTAACATGTAGAAATGATTCTTTCTAGATACCACTAGTATCTAAATCACTTTCTGGTCAAGATTTAAGCTGTCTGAGAAACTTAAATTGATCCCATTACTTCATCTGCAAATGGAAGTGCACCGAATTCAATCATAAAATGCCATATTGTCCCTATATGCTACTCCATGCTTAACTCATCAGTTTAGGATGGGGATTAAGATACTTGTATTGGATGTTAACAGAAATAATAATAATGATGACAAAGACAAGACTGTCGTGATAGTATGTGTCTGGACACATAAAGAATCCCTACCTACAAACCTTTTCCAGCTCCAGAATTGACTGTACATCTTACTTAATATAGTTGAAGCAGAAAACAAAAGTAGTAGGGCTCTGAGATACATATGTAGGATTAGAAGAAAGAATTGCTGCATGGTTTTGTACATGAATTTTCTTTACATATGCATTGAATTTGATATCCCTTCATCCGAATGAATTAAAAGTGGAACAGATAGCACTTGCTAAAATGCGAAAACGGGGCAGGCTATTTTACACTTTGGTCCACCTGTCATTTGTAGTCATTATGTAATTGGGAATTTTGGGCCATGCCTGCAAGTTTTTCACGATGGAATCAGTCTCCTTTTCCCATCTCGTATTACTGCTACCATTGTATAGAAGTTTAGATAATAATACAGGTCAATTTTGGGAGAAAAAATAAAAAGTCTGTCCTATTTTTCCAGGAAATGTGTAGAGGAGACCAAGTTGAGCCTATTAGATAAACTAAAAGGAGACATTTCTGGTCACTTCAGCCACAGTGCCACTTAAAGACAGGTTGACCTATTGAAGTTAACAGACTGACATCTGTCCTTCTGATTTTGTAGCAGGAAGCTCAAAGCAGGGCTGAGCTTGAGTTGCTGGTATGTGAAGTGGCAGTTCATCCCATTTGTACAAACTGAGTGCAGATTACCAAGGACCAGTTAGCTCAGTCAGTTGAGCGTAGCGCTAACAGCGCTAAGGTCGCAGGTTTGATTCCCGTTCGGTCCCTGTGTGTTGCCTAATCTAGCGGCAGGGAGGCTGGATTAAAATGATCTCTGAGGTCCCTTCCAGCTTAGGCCATTCTACGATTCTATGACCTTCCAAGTGCAAACCTTCTGTGAAGTGGTCGCAAACTCACCAGGACCAGTTGCCTTTTTACATGCACATGCTATGAAATGCTGCACCTTTTCTTCAAGGTGGCTTTCACGGTCAAAATGAAAACGTAAATGTTAAATCGGCAGGAGTATCGCCACAGAATCTCAAAAGGATCTTGATTTAGTAAGGAAATACATCTCAGTCAGTTGCCTAAAGCATCTAAGAAACAGTTGCTGGGTATATTTACACAAATTGATGATAAAATATGAGAAGAAATTGTCAAATGTTCATCTATACTGCATTTTCTTAGGACGGAATGAAAAGGACACAGTTCGTCCCCACCCTTAGGTGAAAAGTGTTCAGGAAAGCAAAGACCACAACTTTGGACAATGACAGAAGGAGGCAGTAGCATGACACGGCACCTTTCAGAGTTCATCCTGTGGTGAAGATTCATACCAACATAATTAATCTTTTTTTCTGAAGAAACACAATTTAAAAAACGGGAAGGCGCTCCACCCTTATAGGCCCATTGTCCTCATCACAGCGTGGAGGAGATTTGACTTTTAATTGGTTGCCTAAAACCATCATAGCAGCAATAAATCAGCAGCGATATCTGAAACTTCACCTGCAAAGCCCGCAGGTAACCTGGAGGTTTAGGTGATGAATGCTCAGGTGGTGCAAAATGTCCTTGGTTAACTGCTGCCCACAGCACTATTGTCACTTATGTTAGTTGAAGAACTACCCCTTAAAAGTGGTGTTACCGCCAATGCACTAAGAAGCAGCTTTTTATTTGAGAGCAGCCCAGTACGGAAAACCTTCAATGTTAACCCCTTGAAACACAATCTGCAAGAAGGCTGGACATAGCGAATAAATGCTGAAGTCATCAGTAGGCTGGTGATGACTGACAACCTAAATGCGTGTGAAAAAGACAATGGGATCATTGAGAGAGACGTTAAATTTTCAATCTAAGAATTTACATTTAACTGCTTAGCTTAATGTAAATTAAACTAATTTAATCAAATCATTCAAGTGACATTCAGAAGCTTCCTACTTTCGGAGATACCGATGACTGCTCGCTTTCTGTCCTGAAAACACCCAAAGAGATCTTGGGTGACAGCCCGACATTTCTAACCATGGCAATGCAAGGATGCAGGAACACGAAGTGGGGAAGGGACTCTCCAAACTTCATTGGCCAGCAAGTTGCATTCATTTTGTTTAGAGCTTTGTGAAAATTATTTTTTGTCTGACCTCGGTATTTTATTTCCTATTATATAAGGGATGGAAGTATTGACTATTAAGACTTTTGAAAGATGCCTAAATATTTTCTTGAAAACTTTTGAAAATCTGCTGAGATAATGAGTTCATGAAGTAGTGCACACTTAGCCCAGTTGCCTCCTTTTGAGTTACTGCTTTCAGTGAATGGGATTTGTTAAGCTATCTGTTCCTGCTTTGATGTGCCATTCTTTCGACCAGGGAAGTGGTGGTTATGGGGAGTTACCTTGTAACCAAATCTAGAGCAGAAAATTGCCCTGTCATGTGTACAAAACATTTGTCTCTGTCAGTATTCCTGTAAAGTAGATCCTGTGACCTCTTTTATAATAAACCCCATTGTCTAGCATCTACAATAAAGGCCTGGAGTTCACCTTGAAATGAACTGGTTTTATAGAGTGTGATCAGATAGGACGCTGTATTTCTCTGATAGTTCAAGACCTAAACGGTGGCTTTTCCGCAAGGCTTTTTCCCCTTAAATCTGTCCACCTTGCCAGTTCCACAGCACATAGCCAGCACCAAAAGAAGAGGTTCATGTCTGTTATTTAAGCTACTGCATATAAAAAATGTGATATTCTTTCCTTTCTCAAAAGTCCGTGGTTATAAGCCCTGATGTAGGAAATCACTGAAGAGCACTGCTATGCAATGTTAAACTTTGTAATGCTTAGACCCTAGTTCCTTTAAATGCCTCATGCCATTTAGTTTCTTAAAAGGTAATGGAATTATGCCTGGTTGTTTTACTCCTGTTCTTTGGAATTTGGTCTCACTGCTTCTGGTTGACTATGTGTTAACATCATGTTCTTTGTCCACAGAGAGGTGCTTGGAAGATCATGAACTCATAGTTCAAGTCGAGTCTACAATGGGAAGTGAAAGTAAATTTTTGTTCAGGAAGAATTATGCAAAATATGAATTTTTCAAAAATCCCATGGTGAGTCTTATTACTTAGTTGTTTACTCCACAGAGAGAAGGATGGATTGCAGTAACATTGCTGAGTGCTGTTATGTCTTAAACATCTATATAAAAAAAACAACCACAAAAAAACAACCAACAAACAGACTTTTTTCCAAAGAAACTTTAACCAATGTTTAAATTCCTTTTACTCTTCTCCCAGCCTAAAACCCTCAAATGTTTTCAAGTTACCAAATATATTTGTTTCAAAATGGCCATTGTTTTGCTGAGGAGTGACCAAGACAGGGAAGTCTTTGTTGGTTTAAGAAAAACAGTCAGAAGTGCAGTTTACTCATTATCTTCGAAGCTGCTTTATTTTGAAGCAAATTGATGTCATAGCATGCAATATCCAAACCTTTTCATTTCTGACAGTAATCATTAAAAAAAACCCCCACCTAGGGCTAACCCCTGAAACACTTACTACATACCAGGAACTTCCTATTGTTACATATGTTAAGCAGTGTCTGATATATGGCTGTGCTTTACTAGTGTGCTTTGCCTTCTTTACTAATCCTAGTAACTCACTCTCTCTATGTCCTCATGTATATTCATTCTTGAAAATCATTTTATTTCATAGCTATACTTACTCCTGGATTTGTAAGACCATTCGACTGTTGTAATTTTAAACTGTTTGTAGTGTAACTGCTTATTTGGGAATGATTTCTCACATTTTATCTAAACAATTAAGTTGGAACACGCTGTTGACGTGAATCAATGTCAGCTGATGTGACCCATCTAGATAGCTGAAGAATTATCCAGAGGTGGTTTAGATGAGACTAGATTTTGGGTGAGTCAGGCATTTGTGGTGCCAGAAGGAAAACGTTACATGAGGTCACAAGAAAACTCTGCTGGAGTTAGTGGGAATGATAAATTCATTCTTTTCCTCATAGACGTTAATACACGGTTCCTGCATCCCTTCACATGTGCTTGTACGGTACGTTTGTCATCTGCTGGTGCTTGTTCCAGAGGCTATGTCTTGACTTAGTGCCTGAAACATTTCTGTACATGGAGTGTTTGTAATTTTTTTTTTCACTTCTGTTGATCTTCCCATCTGATAACCTATGAACATCTGAGTGTTGTACAGAAATTTTAGTGTCATAGGAGCTAGCACATTGGTTTCACGTGGTATACTGCAATTAATGACAGAGCATGGGAGTAAAATCCAGAATGCTTGGCATTCAGTCCCAGGCTCCTACAATCAGAGAATAAATCATTCTTTTGGTGTAAGAATACGAAGGCTCCCTATCCGTTACATTAGCTATTACCATATGGCACTGTTTCTACTCAAGAGAGGCTGATAAATGCTAGTTTTCGTAATTCACTGTGCAACTTACCTGGCAGGAGGGTGCTTCCTCTTCAGCCCATCTCTTTATGCCCTAAAGACTGAAATTTATATTGCCTGAAGAGTGATGGATGTTCTAAACTGGAAATGGTTTTGTTGTGATTCATCTTGTTATAATCAGTCATTGTTTTACTTCAGCCATTTCTTTGCATCTTCATGTTTCAAATAACGTTTAAAAACTTTGAGAATGACTTAATATAACTGCTGTGGTGAGTAAATTCAGTGTAGTGAATTATATAGGCATTTTAAAATATGGCAAATGAAAAGGGGAACTGGAGGAATAAATCTGAAGTCAAATCATTGATTTAGCAGTCAGCAAACTGTCTGACCTTTGTCATGCAAAGATTCGGTATGAATGAGGTACTGTACTGGATGCCTGAAATGGCAAAGCTCTGTAGAAGCAGAGGATTGTTTGTGTGTTAAACAATATTTGCTTCTGTGTGTGTAGGATGGGGGAAAGGAGATAGATGTCTGCTTTGAGATTATTCAAATCTGGCATGTGAAGCAGAGCATGCAGCACAGAGCCTAATTACTGCACGTGTGTCCTCATTCAGTTTTTATTATTTCATTTTATGGAATGTATGCTGACCTATCCTTAGAAGAGAAAACACTGGGCTCTGTTATGTTACCCTGAAATATAAACATGTCGGGGTAGATTTTGCAAAGGGTTTTCTCCTGGCTGGTGGAAGAGTTTCAAGCCCCACGCATAACCTGGCTGTTGAACACCCAAACGAAGCAGCAGCAGTCGCACGTGAATTCTTCCTCATAATTAAGGTCTGCGAACGGCACTTCGTTTGGAGCTTTCTGAGGGACTGGGTGGGTTTTAGGGTCAAGCAGATACAGCACTGAAGTACTATATTTTGGATAGAAAGAGAGTGCTATCAAAAGCGAAGGCATACATACTGGAGATTCTGCAGCGTTCCCGCCTGAGACTTTTTAATGTGTTTGCATCCAGCCTGGCCCCCTGTGAAAGTAGAGAAAACTTGTTATTCCTCCTGCTTTGCATCTTCCACGTGGAGTTCCAGAGAGTTTATTTGCTGAATAGCCTTTCAGGATGCGGAGGGAAGCCCAGAAATTTGGTGGCAGCGTATGCAATAAGCAAGGAGTCACTGAGTACCCAACCTGCAGGACCATTCGTCCTGTCCTTTCTTAGAAAGCAGGAGCTGTTAGAGATCCCCCCAAAAGCTCTCAGTAGAAGAGGAAGTAACGGAAAAGTGCTCTTAAAAATGCTCCATATCAGATATTTTAAAAAACTCATATTCTGTCTCCATGGGCATTTAGTGAGCAAATGCTCACCACCAAGGAAGGGAAGAACTGCACTTGAAAGCTCTAGTATTTCTGTATCGGGGGATATTCAAATTGATTTAAGAGTGATAATTTCAAAAATTTAATGACTGGAAGAAATTCTGCTTGTTCTAAGTAAAAGTGCTTAAATATAATGTGACTTCCAATTGTCTTCTCTTTCTGTGTCTAGAATTTCTTCCCAGAGCAAATGGTTGCCTGGTGCCAGCAAACAAATGGCAGTATCCCACAGTCACAACTTTTGCAGGTACTGTAAATTATCCATATGGACAAAGAAAGTTTTGGAGCTGGAGGGGAAAGATTGAGAGAAAGGAAGGGAGAATTAAAAGGTCTGGAAATAACTGGTTGGAGAAAGACCAGTGTCGTGAGTTAACATATGGTACTGGCATTGAAAATACCTGACAAAGATCTTACCCTAGTGGCATTGAGGTATAAGTTATAAAGTATCCATAGCTATGTTCATATATAGTTGTTCCATTAATCTGCAACTTACTCTGTGGGTACCTGGTTTGGTACCTGGAATTAAAAATGAAAGTTGCGTGCAGTGAGGTTGCAATGGGTAACCAAAACTGGTGTGAATAGGCATTGCCACGGGCTGGTAGGAACAGAGGTGTTCATGCCTTGGACCCTTTTTTTCTGCAGCGTAAGTGGAGAATTGAGTTTATTTGTTAACACCAGCAGGAAGACTCCCTAAAAGAGCAAGATGTTCTTGCAGATGGAAAAGTTTCAAACTTACCTTTTAAAAATATACACAACCATTTCTCATCATTTCAGTGACAGTTGTAATTTGTTGAAGGTAAACTTCCTCTGCAGTCTAATAGTCATAAAGTGTGTTGCATCTGCAGCTACCTCAAACATTGAGCAAGTATGCTGTTTTTAAATGCACACAAAATAGTGAAGAGTATTAAATACAATTTTGCAATATCATATTCTGCATTAAGAGCTAGATTTTTTTAGTCTTAACAGTAGCATTAGACAGCGGGATCTGTTTTCCCTGATGTTAGCCTGGCTCAGGTATGCAAAAAATATCCTTGTCTACTTTTGGTTTATCTGGCTGGACAGAGAGAACATACTCTCCCTTTGGTCTTTCCCTTTCACAGCTGAGAAGTGGATTTGTAGTACAAATCGCAGAAAAAATTGTCTGATCTTTTCTATACTGTTAGGTGAGATGGGGAGGATTAGGTTTTAATGCAACTAAGAATTCTGGCACAGGACACTGATTTTTGGTTTTACTTCCTGTGGGCATTGTCCACTAAATAACACCAGAAAACAATTTAAAGGCATCTAGGCCAACCAGATTTATGCCTATTTCTTCCTACTGTTGAATTTATTAGTTTGGCATTTAACTTACTGAGCAAGTCCTCTGTCACTTGAAAATCTAGCCCATTGTAATAATGGAGCAAGCTATCAATTCACTAACCGTAGTTAATACCTCCTTCCTGTGATGTATTGCAAATCAAATGATTCCATATGTGGTCTGTCTAATTAAGTCCAGAGCTTAAATACTTGTGGATCTTGAAGTCTAGTATAATTGCTGACACTTACTTAACTGCTCTACATTTCATTTTGAGTTAAATATTCTGTTGTCTGTCATACCTCTTGTCTTGGGACAGGTGCATGTGCTATATAAGACTTTAATGTGGAAAATCCTGAAATAGGATGTTCCCATTCTAAAAGTTTGGGATAAAGGCACAGATTTTGGCTAATGTTTCTAAGTTAAACTGCTCGCCAGAATTGTTGTGGCAAGGCATTATTTTAATAATAAGCTTACCTGGTGTCCTTTCAGGCCAAGTGCAAGAAGAATGGGGATACAGAGAAATGGTTAGCCTTTTGGAGATTTAAGTATTGGCACAGAGAATAGGAAAATGTCAGTGGCAGGAGGAGTTAGCTAGGTAGATGTTACGGGAGGAGCAGGAATATCCATTTTTGGTCGCGAATCAGTTTAAATATCTAGGTCAGTTTAAGCATAATGTGATGAAACTGCACTCCTAAGTCAGCAAAAAGTGATTTGCCATTTGCTTCTCTGTTCTGCAAATACAGTGACAATTTTATGATCCATCCGTAGGACACAATCCTCATTTACATTTTCCTCCCCAACAGAACTTTTTAAACTCCAGTAGCTGCCCTGAAATTCAAGGTTTCTTGCATGTGAAAGAGCTGGGTAGAAAATCATGGAAGAAATTGTATGTGTGTTTGAGGAGATCAGGACTTTATTGTTCTACAAAAGGAACCTCAAAGGTAAGACTAAAAACAAGGTTCGACAATTCTAGCATGCAAAAGCATTTTCTGCTTTTACAGTGGGTATTTTTTTCTGGTTTTTAAATATCTGCACACAGTATTCCCTTTTTTTGTTGCATAGAAAAGGATAAGCAAGTCATGATCAAATGACAATCAAGCCCTGGGCTTTCAATGCATGAAAATAGCTTGGTAGCATTATATAATAAAACTAAACTAGCTGGAAAACATCATTATAGCTACTGAAGACATGCTAACAATGTTAGCAAGAGAAATGCCCTCGCAAGCACATGGTTCATGAATTTAGTTTAAATGATAATGTAAATAATATTTTATGTTATCTACCTTTCAGATTTCTCTGTAGCAATTCATTAGGCTATGCTATTTTTAATGCGATGTGTTTATATTTGGTCAGCTTCTTGTGTAAAACACCTTCTGTTAGTGGGCTTATACTTGCAAGGTGACGTGCAGTGTCCACTTTAGGCTGCCCGAGAGGGGAGCACAGTGTTCATGCACTGCCCTCTGATGGAGGCTGCTCTTGAGACTGCAAAGCTTGTGGAAACACCTTTGAAATCTTGCACTTAGCTGTGATAAAACCCGTTATTTCTCCAGGAGCCAAGACATTTGCAATTGTTGGCTGACCTAGAAGACAGCAGTATCTTCTCATTGATAGCAGGCAAGAAGTTGTACAATGCACCTGCAGAGTATGGATTTTGTATAAAGGTAATTCTTCTCATGTTCCTGTGTACCTACTGTAGGTGATCCTGCTCTGGCAGGGGGGTTGGACTAGATGATCTTTCGAGGTCCCTTCCAACCCCTGACATTCTGTGATTCTGTGAAGTTCTTCCCAAGTTCAAGACAGTGTTGGTAGCTGCGAGGCCCCCCAGCTAAATGGGATTTGTATGTGAAACACTGTGAGCATTTCTGTCATGAGGACTTGGTCTTTTAACGTCTTTCATTTGGCAGACGTGTCCTGTGAATCTTGCCATCATTTTATGTGACACCTTTAACACTTTATCTGGTGCTCCTTTGGCTTAGGAAATTTCTGTGCAAGATCAGTTCAGTGCTGAAGTGTATGGTGTGCCTGTGAGGTGACCTTGGTTCACCTCAGAGATGAAACTTTTTTCAAAATGTTTTAAATGAATAGGAAAGTTTCTCTGGACAGCAATTAGCAAAACTACATAGCAACGAAGGATCAAGCTCCGATTGGGTATAATTGTTACCATTATTGTAGGCCAGGGATTTGCATTTATTTAAAGAAGATTGTCTTGGAAAATGGAAATAAGAATAAGCAGTTGCCTTTGAGAATTTTAAAAACTGTTGTGCTGATGGATAGGTTTGGGAAGTATTTCAAAGCTTCATGTAATTTTCTGACAACAAAATAAGGCTGGGAGCTGGTTTTATTGACAGCAGTGAAGTTGTCTCTTTCCTAGCAGCTGTTCCAGAGCTAGACAACATGGGTTTGCTTCCGCGAGTAGAGACTGCCTGCACGACACGTTTTGAGCTGGTGGAAGCAGACTTTCAGTAACCTTCAATTGTGGAAACTTTGGTTCTTCATCTCAAAATGGAGATTCATAAAACTTCTCACAGTTCAAAAAAAAAAAATAACCCAAAAAAATGAGCAAGCGCCTTGGTCCTGGTTCTAGCATGACCCAAGTAACCTTGTTCCTATAAACTGCCAGAACTGCAGGGTCTTTCAAAACAAGCAGTGACATTTCTCTTATTGGATCCAGCTGAGAAAGTAAATTTCTTTCGAACTTTGCTCAGCCTCTCCTGAGCTTCACTCCAGCGGGGCGTGAGCTTTTTCTGGCCAGTTCTTAGACTAATACTGTACCTACCTTTACTCTGCAGTAAGCTTACAGTGCTGTTGGCTTCCTTCTGAATATAGCTGACTTCTCTCTAATACTTTATAGCCCAACAGAGTGAGAAATGAAACTAAGGAACTAAGGTTGTTGTGTGCTGAAGATGAACAAAGCAGGACGTGCTGGATGACTGCCTTTCGACTCCTCAAGGTACCTAATCTCTTCTATGTGAATAGAGCTAGACCTATAGTTGCATTTGGTATTTTGTTCCTGAGAAAATACCTATATGTTCTTGAATATCATCTGCCTTCAGAATGATACAGCTAAGAGAAAAATGCCAGGAAGACCTCTCCCTCCTAACCTTTTAAGCACAGAACTGAGCTGAACTCCATCCACATATGAAATCAATTTTGATTCTGGTTTTGGAGTCAAATTTATGATATGTGAATGAATATTAAAAAAATGCTTAACAAGGTATTTTCAAGTTATCATAAAGCTAAAGAAAATGTTCTGATAAGTCTTCTGGTAAGTGGTTATCTCAACTAGAACAGAGTGCTATCTAGAACCTTTGCAATTTTTTCAGTTTTCTGAAGGTACTATTAAAAAAATAACAAAAATAAACAACCCTATCTCTAGGTGAAAGTTACTGATGTCTGAGAGCAAACAATGAGATTTCTTAATAATATGGCAGGAGGTTTCACAGGTTTTTTTGAAACGAAAGCAGCATGGAAGGAACTGAGGAGAAAGTTGACTGTTTCGTGCTCTTTCAAGCAGAGAACTTCCTGATCTTCATAGGGAAATGCCCAGAAGCTTTGTTTTGTTTCAGTTTTAAATCTTTCCCTGAAGATGCTGCCTTGAAAACTACTGTGTTCTACTCTGTGTAACTTAGTACGTCCTCCCTCATCATAAAGGAAATATGCACACATATTAAAAAAAATACAATAAATGTGTAGAAATTATGTGTTACCTGTGAAAATCTCACCTCTCTTCCATGCAGTTTTCCTACTCTCTAATATTGCATGGCGAAGCATAACATACAAAATGTGATAAAAAAAAACAGAGGCGTGCGCACAGTGGTACTGTGGTGCTTGACACTAGATATGTGTCCACCAAAATAGTTTGGAGAACCTTGAGCTCTATCAACTTTGTTGCTCCCAGTAGCAAACAGATAATTTCAGATTTGGAAATGAGGGCACAGCTGTTCCCTCTAACCTCCAAGGTCAGTGCACCAGCATTCTACTGGTGGATGCCTCACACCAGGCTGTGCCCAAAATGGGATGTGTAACCCAGGGGAACCTTGAGCACTTGGTCTCTCTGTCCTGAATGAAGAGTCACCATTCCTGCCTAAGTAGAAGCCCATGTCAGCAAAGCCTTCAGACCCCTCTCTGCCAAAATGCCCTTTTCCCCACCAGCATTTCACACCCACTGGCTAAATAGCATGCGTCCAAGGAGCCGAAAGGGAGTGGGTGCATCAGGAAGAGATGAGGTTTCATTGCTTCCTGGTCCACACGTGGCATTGACTGGAGATTTCCATTGCTGCGTGGGCACTGTTTATTCCTCCCCTCCCATTCAAAAAAAGTTTATCTCATTTGTTTATCCTCAAGACATGACAAATGTTTGCTACCATTACCAGTTCGTCTCCCCATGCAGAATTTCCATCATGCAAAACCCTGTAAGCATAGGGAAAGCCAATCAGACTCCTAGGCCTGCAGCTATGAAAGCGCAGTGCCTGTTGTCCATCTGCAAGAAGTGGCCACCTTCCAAACTAGAGCACATCTATTTCAATGATCTCCTGATACTATCTTATTTGTTAATTGCAAGAGATTCTGTGTTGCAGTACAGAAATCCCTAAATTAAGTTGTTCAAAGAGGAGGTCCGCTAGCCACAACATGGGTGTAAGAAGCAATCTCAGTTATAGGATACATATTCTATTTCTGCAGAGCTGACACGTCTGTTGGATGTCATAATCTGCTCTCCAGTTACTTAACTCATGTTTAAAATGCAATAACAATTATGGTAAGAGTTACAGTCCGCAGGCAATTCCAAGTGCTGCTTCTCTGCTGGCCTTTACTTTCCCTATTTACACAGAATTTTTGCATTGTGGACAAAGTGCTCAAACAGACAATCCGGTAACTGTTATGAATTGTGCCTTGAAGACACTACTTGTTTTGAAGAAATTAGTTACTTAGGTCGAGGCACTAACATTCCTGATCAGCAAGGAAAAAACCTTCACAGCGTATAGAATTAGCTGTTCTTACCAAATATATAGAACTGCATCGTGCTGTGCTTGTTCAGAGGAATCTTTCTTTGCATTGCAACCTTATGGCAGCAATGGTACCGTGTGGCAGTAATTTCTATATACTGGCATATAACATTCACCCTCAGGCAGTTTAACTAGGGGAAAAAAAGGAGTCTGTTTTTAAGGAACACTGAAAGATAATTAAAGGTGTTCAGTGAGGGAGAACTAAGGCTGTGCCCCAAGGCTGGAGCATCGACCCTCCTTTTTATTAACCTGCTGATTTAGCTTTCCACAGCCATATATTACCCTGTTTACAAAATTATGTATACCATTTCAATTAGAACATTCAGTAAGCAATGTTGCTGTACTTCAGTGCTATGCCTCTAGGGAAGGCACTGAGTAGGTGTTTTCCTGCCATCCGAGCTACTAGTGTTGCTAAAATTTATCATGTTCAATGAGGAGCATGACTGGAATTCAATCACCTTATTTTTATAGTACTGAAAGCATTA
>NW_009735027.1:0-14458 GCF_000703405.1 Apaloderma vittatum | reverse complement strand
CTGCTGAAATTCATTAAAACAGTTAATGATTTACAAAGGTTCTGATTTTTCATCATTATGAAAACTGAGTTTGAACGTCCTATGCAAAACCTTTTTTTAAGTTCACTTTACTAGAGGATAAATACAGGGGGAGTTACTATATGTGTTGTGACCTCGAGTGAGAGCTTATATTCTACTGGGAAAATACAGTGATAGCCGAGTGGCAGAAATCACCCATATATTTCACTCAAGCTTGCAAAAGTGCCATCTTTTAAATAAAACTTGTCATGCATATTTGCTGCTCAATTGCCACCTGCCAATCACTGTTACTCAATGCAAATTGCTTTGGGGCAGCTTCTGATCATGAAAATAATAAACTGGTGGCATCTTGCTCCATTGTAAGTGGTGGTATGATATCACTACAGTTTTTTTCCTAGGGATATATTTGAATAATAATGTCCTTGCATTTCTGTTGGCAGTACGGAATGCTACTCTATCAGAATTACAGAATTCCCCAGCAGAGAAAAGCCATGCTTCCACACTTTTCCACTCCAGTCGTAAGTAATGAACTTTACCTCGTTAATGTACGATGTTGGGAAAGATATGTTTGCTTTTGCATTTTAAAAGTGGAAAATTCTGCGCTCAGAAATGTAAATTCAGCATTGTGTAGCAAATCAATGTAAAGTTCACGTTTCGCATGAGTACAGCTTTACGTGGTTGGCTCTCCATTAGCTTAGGCTTACATGATCCACATGACTGAAAAATCTTGGATACGTCAGGCACTTTTGAGATGTACAGTACAGAGACATCTGGCTATCTCTGCAGAAGCCAGCTTAGGTCTGGCAAAACGAGCACGTAAATTTCCTAAAATATGTTGGGCCAAGAGCTGACTGTTAGCTATCTAAAAGTGAAGATCCTATATTTGGATCCCAACTGGCCCTGAAAATGCCTGGAATATAGTAATAGTGGGCAACTTGGGCAAATACAGATTTTGAATCCTCTCCCTCCCCTGAGGCCTAAAAAGAGAAGGCGTCTATTTTTGTGTCTGCAAATCTTATTGGAAGGGGAAAAAAAAAAAGAGAGATGTATTTGCTGTGCTGTTGAAGGATAACTTTGGACAGTCTTCTGAAATGTAAACATTTTGAACTGAAACTCTCAAGATGGTTTTTTCTTTCCCTGTTTTTTGAAACAAGTGACAATTCCTTTTCAGAGAAGTGTATCTGAAAACTCACTAGTAGCAATGGATTTTTCGGGGCAAATAGGAAGAGTTATTGATTTTTTAGAGTGCTGCCTTGGAAGAAGGACATGCTTGGAGGGTAGCTATCTTCTCTTCTTTTCTGTTTTTGTAATTAGTAAGTGTCTGTTGAGAGCCGAAACACAGAGCGTGCTATGATGTTAGTGCAGTGCTGGTCACAGTATAGCTTAGCTCCGACCTGAAGCAATCACACTGCAAGCATGCAGATCTGAAAGTCAATATCCATCTTTAGCAAAACTGTCACATTCACAACAACCTTCTACCACTGCTTCTCTGTCCCCCTAGTGTCCAGAGGAAAGTTGAGGGGGAAAGCAGACCCACCAGAACTTTACTGCCAGTTTGCAAAACCAGTCTCTGAGGAGGAATATGTCAAATTAAATGCTTCCCCACATGGAAGAGGCTGGGGCTCTGACTAATGGCTTGCTCCCAGTAAGTTTAATTGCAGAATATACAAGAGGCAGGACCTCTTGCAATGAAAACTGATGTAACTTGTTTATAGTGTCTTGTGGACAGACAGCCGCAGTACAAGTTTTCCCACATGCTCGTCTCTTAGGGATTAGGAGTCATTACTGAAGCACTAGCTGGTGCTTTATGTACGGGAGGGAAATACTGCTTGGTTTACTGAGTGCCTGGTGTTTTGCCTGAGCAGAAACATATCAGACTTTTCTTTTTTCTGTCATTTTTTTAATTTTCTTTTTTTTTTCCTTTTTTTTTTTTTTAAGATACTGAGCTTTCATCATTAACATCTGGCTTCTGTTTTAAGCCAACTGAAATGAGCTGCTGCTTGTAGATTAGCCCCCTTCAAAGTTGCATTTCTTTTTCCTCATCCTTGCATAAACTTGCCCAGCCCCCAGTTTCCTGTAAATTAAATCTGTATTGCATGTGCACTAATTCTCTTCTGTTGAGGCTTTAATGTGGATTTAACGGTAATTCATTTTCTCTATAGAAACGTAGCACAAGAATGAACATCTTGGGTAGCCAAAGTCCACTCCATCCTTCCACACTGAGTACAGGTAACTTCTGCTGGTTTATAAGCATAGTATCAGAGGCCTGTATGGGTAAATAAAAGTTATATTTCATACAGAGACAGAGTGCAGTCATGTAGTATTAATGCCTCGATACAGTGTTTATCAGTCAGTTCTGTGTCATTAATATGCTTACCCACACCAACATAGTAGAAGTACCTTGTTTTCCTTTGAAGGCACATTCAAGCTTTTCTTCAATATTAATCTTTTGAAACTTGTATTTTATAAAAACAGAGACTCTATGAGTGTGTCTGTTTAAATCAATCCAAAAGTCAATTCTTGTTTTAGATAAGGAAACTCAGTGAGTGATAATCTTTAAAGAGTGAAATTGAGTCTTCAAAATAGCATTCATTTCATAATATCCAAATAACGCAAAATACAGATACCTGTTATGGCAGTCCTGAACATCTCTTAGAAATTTTATGTTTATTAAAATTATAGGAAATTGTATATTAGTGTCCTGGACTTCTTAGAAGAAATACAGCTCTTCTCTGTTTCTATCCTGTGCTTCAGTTTTGTAGAACATAATTTAAAAATACCCTTTTGAGAAACAGTAAAACAAGGAACATTTTAACTCCACCCTTGAAAGCACAGGTTAAAGTGCGTTTCATTATTTGAGAGTTAAAGGGACTTGATTCTAACTTGTTAGCATATACATTGTATTCTAAGAATTGTTTAGTCCCAGCATTTTCAAGAAGCTGTGAAAAGGCAGTATTGTAAGAGATTTCTCTTGTCAACCTAATTGTACATCTGCAAATCAGAAAACACATGGAGTTAATGCCTGTCTACTTGGTACATTAAGTAGATGCAACAGTGGGTGCATTTTTTTTATATTGATTTGGTTTTTATATAGATTGATGAAAGATATTTTATATTCTGTAACAAAACTGTACCCACTTTTAAAATGTTTAAATAATTAGTGTGTGGAAAAAACTGTTGCCCATGTTACTGTTTTTAACCATCCTCTCTTTCCTTTCGCCTCCAGTTATTCATAGGACACAGCACTGGTTTCATGGCAGAATCTCTAGAGAAGAATCTCACAGGATTATTAAGCAACAAGGGCTTGTAGATGGGTAGGTATTCGTGTTGCTTAATATTTAGGGTCTGATGGTAAGTGTTATAGACAAGAGCGCATTTTCTGCTGTAAGGGCTTACAGGTTTGCGAGCACTTCTAAGTAACCTGGTTCTTGAGTAGTTCCATTGTAACCTGCCTGGATTTCAAAAAGTCACATGTTTGTAGTCACTATGTTTGTAGGAGTGGGTTCTAACACTTGATTTGAAGTACAGACTACTAAGAATACACTTAAGATCTCTTTTTCCCAACAGAGGCAATCAAGATTTAGAGAATGTTAGAATTTGAAAATAATTTCTGCATTGAGGACATATTTTTCAGGCAAAGCTCTACCTAGCCATTTGCCCACAAATTTATAATCAGCGCTTTGTGCTCTTTTGCTTGAGTCAGAGCAGTTAATGATGGTCATAGAATCATAGAATGGCCTAGACTGGAAGGGTCCTTAGAGATCATTTTATGATTTCTCATAATTTGTTTCTGTTCTAGAGCAAAGAAGTGACAGTACCTGTTCTAGGGCTTCCTAAAAATGTCTGTAGTTGAGATTTAAGTATCTCCTGAGCAACTCTGTTTCCCTTACTTATGTGTAGCTACGATTATTGAAGGGAAGTTGTTTGAACTGCATTCAGCATTTTTTTATTTGTAGGATGGGAAGGGCATGGTTGCCTCCAGTTCAGTAGCTTCACTGCTGTCATGGTTAAAGTAGAAACTCTCCTCATGGCTTTTCAGGAGATGGTCAAGACCTTCAAACCTTGTGTTGGCATTTTCTGATTCAGGAGCATCACTAATCTTAGTGAAGAATGAAATGCATTAGAGAAATAGAAATTGCTAGTGCATGTACATACTCATCAAGCAGTCTTTTTTATTGCTTTGGGCATTTGTTGGGATAAGGCTGTTGGGTTTTACTTGAGATCAGAGAAGAGACGCTGAGAAAGCAAAATAGCACTGCTAACTTGTTGGGTTTCTGGTTCTCTCACACTACAGATCTGCTTTACAATCTTGGGCTTGTTTTGACTTGTTGCCATAGGAGTCTAGCGACCTGTCCATCTTGAGGTTTTCATAAATGTGTTAATGCCTTTGAGGCAATGTTAAATTTGTGCCTAGCCAGCTTACTCACTGTGGAAGGTGAAGATTGGCTGTAGTGGGGTCAGTCAGCAGTGGCAAAAGAATCATGTTACCTATGTGCTCTGAGATCTAAGGATCATGGTTTTCAGGACAGAAAAGTCTTACCTGCATTTCCCTGTTCTGTGCGTTCTTGAACAGAAGAGCAGAAGGTTAACTGACTTCTGATGGCTCATGTAAGATGTTCAGCAATGTATGTATGCAGTTGGTATTGCTACCACTCGACTGTTTCTGGAAGCTATGGCTGAGGATGCGTCCTATCTTCAGTCATTGTTTGTGTGGACAACCTGTTGCTTGCCAGAGGTTGAGTGAAAAATTGCAGGATAAGTTGTGCTGAGCCTTGCTTTGTGCCAGCACCTTATGATATTGAGTGTTGGCTGAAATGGCTGCATCAAAGATAATTTAGGCTTACCTGCAGGCACTGCAGTAACCACAGGGTGGGTAAAATCTTTCTGCCTGAGATGGATCCCAGTATGTAAAGTTTTCGGTCCCTTTTCCACACATCTGGTCTTGCCAGGACTCAAAAGGAACGTCCTAATACTGTGCATGGTTTCTGGTGGTGGCAAGACAGGCCCGTCTTTGAGTATTGGACTAGGCCTAGGGACAATCGTGCATTTTTGTGGTATTGACATTTCTCAATCGATTCTGAGGAGCTGGAGTAAGTTCTTTTGGGTTCACAAGCAGTTCTTGCAGGTCAGCCTTGGAAAAGTGTGTTCCTGGCTTAGTGGTTAGCAACAAAGAGGGCTTGAGGCCTGCCCCAGTACCATGCTTGGCCATCTCATAAATCCACTAGTGATTAGCACTGTGAGCCTTTTGCCAAAGATGTATTCTTGTTTTCTGTGGCCTAGAGGGATTTTCCTTCTGTAGCTCATAAATGTCAAGGGAAAGAAGCACTTTTGACTAGATTTTTTTTTTCTCATACGTATGTATTTAATCGTTTGAGTTGGGACTTCAATTTTGTGGGTCAACTTTACAAGTGGCAGTTACATACTGTGTGATATTGCTCCTACAGTATATTCTCTTACAGTGATGCCGAGGGAAAAATCCTGTGACTGTTTTAGAGGAAAAACCAATGTGTTTTCCCTAGCTTGATAATGCGAATGCTACTTAACTGATAAGTCATTTTTAAAAGTATTGAGCTGTTTCTGTGTAATTTGCAGCCATTTAACTTAAATGTAATTTTGCTAACACTGGATTTCTGTAAATGATGCAAGGTACTGGAGAGGTTGAACAGATTCTCATGTATTACTTTCCCATCTACAGAAATCCAGATTTGCTTTGGAGTTAAATGATAACATTTTTTTTACGAGAGTATATAACAGTAATGGAAAGCTTCATTAGAGAGACCCTTTAAAAAAGCCTTGTACATACATTCATAAAGGAACAAACTATTGTAATGAATCTTTCACTTCTTCTTTCATCTATTTAGTGTTGCATAGCCATGGCATAAAAATCGAGAGCATATTGCCAGTTATAGAATCACCTAATAATGCAACTAAAGAAGATACAGGCAATAGCATAAAATGACTTAGCAGCTCTGATTATTTATGAAGAAATGGATTGTGGTATTCAGCGTGTACTTAAAAATGTTCTCTCCTAGACTATTTCTACTCCGGGACAGCCAAAGCAATCCAAAGGCATTTGTACTTACGCTGTGCCATCATCAAAAAATAAAGCATTTTCAAATCTTGCCGGTAAGTAGATTATTTTTGCTACTGATCACAAAAAAAAGAAATTCTAAATCATGAAGCTTTGCCAACATCTGAAGAGATCTCTTATTAATTGCTGATGTAATTAACAGGGATGTTTCCATTAGCAAATAGTCTTTAAAACTCTCAGATGTCTGATTAAAATTCTGTGTTAACATTGCCTGGGTATGTAAGTAATGTGCAGAACTTGTTCTCCGTGACTAACAGCAGCAGTTGCCTCCCTATCGCTTAGGCAAACCTAGAATAACATAGGGAATCTTGAAAAAGTTTTATTCTGACAGTTATCCAAGACTGTCTTGCTTAAAGTAACATTACACTGACATGTTGAGAACCTGTGATTTTTATCTCGGTCAAAAAGAGCGTCAGGAGTTTAAAATTATGTAGACCTCTCTATTGGTCCAGACCCTCTTGCTTTGCTTCGCTTGCCCATTTTACAAACAGTTAACAGATATTTTTGGAATATTTTTGCTTTAATGAAGACTAGTGCTGTCGCTACAACTTTGAATTACTCCACCCACAAGCTTTCATTTTCATAAACAAAACATTTCGAGGTGGGTTAACGTACGTTCTGTTCTAGTGCTGTGCATATTTTTGTGAGGATCTCTGGGCACGAGGTGGTTCGGGCAGTGCCCATCATTTACCTTACATCACGCGCTTCTGCTCTTTATGTTTTGCCACGCTTGCATCTCTTCATGTGCAGACTAACTTGAAAAGGATGTTTTGTTTCCCCAGTGCGAAGATGATGGACAGATATTTTTCAGCCTGGATGATGGGAACACCAAATTCAGTGATCTAATCCAGCTTGTTGAATTCTATCAACTAAACAAAGGAGTCTTGCCCTGCAAACTCAAACACCACTGCATCCGAGTGGCCTTATGACCTCAAATCTGACTCTCACTCAAGACTGGATTTGCTAGAAGAGTAGTTGTAAAGAGAACGTTGACACTGGGGAATTGGCAGATTTGTAAGTTGGTAAAAATAAATAAAAATATTATGCACCTTGGGACTCTGAAAGGGATGGATTCGACAGGTGCCAACAGACCAAGATTGCTGGTTTGTCTAACACCTAAGAGTGATTGCTGCTGAGTGTCCCAGCATCCCAAAAGTGGGGGGAGGGTATGTAAAACCATGAGTAAATTTGAAACAAAACTGGAAACTATCTTGGCTGGGCCACTTAACAGGAACAAGTGTGAAGAGAAATCTTTGAAAAGAACTCTTGCCCTGGAATAATCTTGACAATTAAGACTAGTGTGTTTACTTTTTGTATTGATCACTTTTTTTGCACTCCTACTTTGTTTCGGATATTGTATGCAGCCTATATTAGGAGCTGATGTGGCTTTTAAAATTCATGCAGGAGTTGGGTATTAATCTGCACCCTAAAATGTATGGAATGCTTCAGCCTAAAAGGATCTAGAAGAAAAACAAGAAATGTGTGTGTGTGTGCTCGCGCGTGTGTCTCAAAACTTCTCTGGAGACCTGAGGTTCGATGATCTGCAGATGTCTTTGAAGAAGCAATGAGGATACAATTCTAAAAGAACATACCACCATATATGTACTCTTAAAACTGTTGACTTGTAGCATTATGGCTGTAGTATGTTGATGGCATATTAGTGGCATTCAGTCATGCAAAGACTGTATTAGATTCTATGCACAAATTTTTATTATTGGAGTGGTGGTTTGTTTTTTACAGCCTTTTGACTGTTTTCCTGAGGAAACTTACTGTTACTAAATAGAATAGGACTGAATGACTACACTTGTATTTGGAACCACCATTTTTGTGAGAAGATTCTTCTGCGGGTAGTCTTAGTATGACAAAATAAAAAAGAAAAAAAAACCACACAAAAAACAAAGCAGTGTTTTTAGCTTTATAGCTCCTTGAATTTTCAGACTGTTTCAAAGAGCTCTTTCCATATAGTAAAGCTACAGTGACACAAAGCTCTCCTGGGGAATAGGGCATAAAAAGAACCGTACCCCTTCTGCTTTCTGTAGGGCCATAACAGTTTACACGGTGAGAAAGAACATCCTGGGAATGGAAGCTCATTTGATTGTGAGCTAGCTGCTGGCAGTATCATCCACCGAGGCAACTGGCGTGATCCGCTAAAGCACACCAGTACCTATGGCAGACAAGCACGTGTCCTGCTCTGGTGCTGGTTTGTCGTCAGAACTACTTTATTGTTAATGTTTAAATCGATTGTTTAATGTTTACACGATAACTCTTTCTGATGATAAATCAGTATTAAAGTTAGACGAGTCTCCCCTCCATCCACCAGTTGCAATGACCAGACCTTGAGCCACGCAGCTGGTGCAGGAACTGCTACTGAATTAACTTCCCAGTTAGCCTCGGTGGGAAGTGTTCCACCCTGGGAACTTGCGGAGCGTAGTGCAGAACAGAGGAGTGTTTGTAAGCTGGTAAATGATTGATGCAGGCTAGTTTCATCCTTCCTGATCCTTGCCACTGGGTTCGAAATCCTAGCCATCTTGAAGGGTAAAGAAGGAAAACCAATCCTACGCCTTTAGGTCTTCATGTAGTGTTGAGAATAGCTTAAGACAAACCATAACCTGCCTGAGTCGTCCATATCAGCTTATAACTATGTCAATGGTATAGAAACACTGTATTTTAGTTTACAGAACACATTTAGTATTTTGTTTTCCATTTAATGTCTAGATATTAAAAATGAAGAAACTTGATTTTGTTTTTAGTAGAAGCCTTTTTTTTTGTTTTGCTTTGTTTTTTGTTTTCTTTTTAATTGTACATAGTGAAATGAGTGTTCCTGCTTTCTAGACAATGTATTTGAAAACCTTGAAATTAAGCTAACTTAAGTCTGACTTCACTTTGCATGCTTCTATTTGGCCCCTATTAGGAGAAAAAAAGATACTTGTATTGACTACATTACCAGTTTAATAAGACCATTTATGCTATAGTTTTTAAGTTTTTCTGTTTACATAGCTTAGTGACAACCATGCATTTTTCCCAGTAGGCAGATAGTATTTGCAGTGTTTCATATTTATAAAAAGAAAAACCTTGCATCTTATTTAAATTGAGAATAAAAGTTTGACTATGAATCATGATTTTTGTATGTAGATGGTTGACTTAGTCTTTTGTACTTTTCCCAGCTAAAGTGAGCTGTTTTGAGAAAGTGACCACCTTCAAAGTGGCAACAATCTTACTTAAGCAGATCACTGCTTTGTCTTCTTTCTGCTGGAAAACAGTCAATACCACCTTAGTTTTCCAACAGATTCAGCTGGCTGCCAGCTCAGAATACCAAGGACTGAAGGACATTTGACTCTTATTTTTGTATTTAAATGACATGAATGTAAAGGGGATGCTCAGGGTTGTTTTGGAGCCTGTTGAATTTTTATCTTTTTGCCTGTGATTTTATTTTCTAAATAAATACTTCATGTAGCAATCTTGAATATGTTGAGAAGGAAAATGCCAAACCATTTTGGTAATGAGGTTACTAGTTAAGTTATGTTACGATAGGTGTTAAAGTACAAACCTTTTTATTTGTTAATTAATCTTGAAGAAACACGTGCCTCAGTTTAGATGTTTTGTCTTATCTTTTCTGCACTAAATACCTGACAGTTTGACCAATCAATGCACCTTTCCAGTGGCAAGACTTGCTTATCGTAAATTATATTGTCACAATGCAAGATTTAGTGACTGTAAAATGGAATAAAGTTTAAAGTTTCAGGGAATGCAAAAGGTATTAACTTAAGAGACAAAACCTTTATTCAATATGCTTTGCTTCATACTGTAAATAGCTTTTTGGCTTGTGAACCTAATTGTAATCTTTCAGGTATTTTTGTACAAATAAGGGACTGATATTCTGTTTCTTGTAATTAGAAATAAACGTTAATACAATGCTATTCATTTTATATTGGAATGAATGTCATCTTTTGGAAATATCTGTACACCCTGTATCTCTTGCCTTAATTCTGGGTTATTTGGGGTGGGGTATATTAAAACACCTTTAAATTAAGCAGCCTTTAAGAAGAGTTAAGAGGAAGACAGAATCCCTGAGACATCTTTATCCTGGCTGTTCTGTCTTAGGATTCCAGTTAGGACAGACTGTCCTTTAGATGAACAAGAATTTGTTTAGCCCTTTTATTTGAGGAAAATTACCGGGAACATTCTTCTGTGATACTTAAAATATTCTTTTGGGAAAGTTTCTAGAATCAAAGCAAGAAATACACCGTGAGCATCTTTTGGGTCATAAAGCTGTAACTCACTGAAAATCTACACTCTACATAAAGCACTTTATTGGCCTAATAGCTGTTGGATCAGAAAACTTTTCAATAGCACTTTCAAAAACCAAGTATGTAGCCCTTTAATCCTTATTTTCATGTAGTCCATCAGCATTTGGGTGGAAAAGCACATCTGCAGTAAATATGTTTTTGCTTAGAAAGCTACTTTGGGCGGGGGGAGATTGGTGGTTCTTCTGGTAGATCAGATAAGAGAAGGTTGGAAATGTTTCACTTTTTTGTTGGACACAGTCCTTTTGTTTCTGCCTTGATAACCCATAGAAGCCATCAAATGCATTTCACTTCAAGCCTTAGTCACGCTGTGTCTTCATGTGAGTTTGTATTGCACCAATGCTCGAGTTCTGTGTTAGCGTGAAATTCATTCATCAGCACATAAAGGCAGAGTACTTATTTTGGGGTTTGATACTCCTCAAATTTTTTTCTATCCAGTGATGCCCATTTCATAGAATCATAGAATGGCCTAGGCTGGAAGGGACCTTAGAGATCATCTAGTCCAACCTCCCTGTCATGGGCAGGGACGCCTCTCAACTAGATCAGGCTACTCAAGGCTCCGTCCAACTTGGCCTTGAACACCTCCAGGGAGGGGGCAGCCACAACATCTCTGGGCAATTTATTCCGAAGTCTTGCCGCCCTCGTACTGAAGAACTTCTTCCTAAGATCCAGTCTAAATCTATTCCCCTTGTCCTGTCAGTGGACACTCTTGTAAAAAGTCCCTCCCCAGCCTTCCTGTAGGTTCCCTTCAGGTATTGGAAGGCAGCTATTAGGTCCCCCCGAAGTCTTCTCTTTTCCAGCCTGAACAATCCCAGCTCCCACAGCCTGTCCTCATAGCAGAGGTGCTCCAGCCCCTGGATCATCCTTGTGGCCCTCCTCTGAACATGCTTCAACAGATCCATGTCCCTCTTAGCACCAGAACTGGATGCAGTATTCAAGGTGGGGACTCACAAGAGCAGAGTAAAGGGGGAGGATCACCTCTCTTGACCTGCTGACCACGCTTCTCTTGATACATCCTAGGATGCGGTTGGCCTTCTGGGCCGTGTGAGCGCACTGCCGGCTCATAGTTTGAGTGCTTAAAGTTCATTATCCTGTGTGCAGCAACTTACTTTTTCACTGAGTGGAACGAAGGGGACTGCTTGCTTACAAAAGGTTTGAAAATGTTTCTTGCTTAGCTAAAGGAAGCTAAAGGAAACATTGAAACTTCGCCCCTCTGTAATCAGTAAAAGTAAAGGACCTATCATTCTACACAAACCTGTAAAAAGCAAGCAAATAGAAAAAATAACCCCAAAACCTCACCTTACTTTATTGTGTATATTAACGTTTGGAACAGACAAGAAGATGGCGTGGGAAAAAAAGAAGCAGGGTATAAAGATGTTGGTAAACCTGTCCGGTGTCCAGGCAGTTTTGTCTGCGTGGCAAATGCAAAATGGTATCTGTGGAAAGTAGATGTTAAGAGCAGGTACCTGTGCTATCAGAATGCCACGAGTACAAAATTGTCTGGGTCAGAACTGCGTATATGGTACAGATTTCAGTTAATTTCCTGACAGAAGGTTTCTGCTGCTTTTATATTAGTCATGGGACAACAGATACAAGCAGACATCTAGCCATCTAGCATGAAGTTCACCTGGCAAGACAAATTAAATGCACTTGAACCTACAAATAAATTTGTATTGGACTAGTGTTTTACAACATGTGGCTGCACAGATACACAGAACCCTACAATTTTATTTTAACACCAAATTGCTGCTTCAGCCTGTACCTCCAAGACCAGATGAGAAAAGCATCAGGAAATAAGCCATTTATGTTCCACTAAGTCAAACTTTCGATGACTCTGGGTTTATGTTATTGCTTCTTAGTGATGCTTTAATCTGGTTTGTTAATTTCCAACACGTATATTGCTTCGTGTCTTGAAAAATTCAGTAACAATATCAGCAGATGGAGAAGAGACACCTTCCTTTGAAATACCCACATTACCTTAATTTGGATTGCTTCTGCGCCATAAATCTTACACCTTCCTTCCTTAACTTTGAGCACAATAATAACCACAGCTATGTCCAAGAGCTATATGATTTTCATCAGATATTACAGTTAGTCACATCTGAGACTTCAAAATAAATTAGTTCGTGTAACACTCTCATTGCAAACTCTTAGCCCAAAGCCATTCTGCTCTAATTGCTCATCATTTTGCCCAGATACTAGCAGGTGTTTTAGCAAGAAAGATTGGCTCGTCACAAGACACTGAGCTGTGATTAACACGGTCTTAGGACACTTGTTGGTTACACAGGTTTGTATCCTTTGCTATAATCGGGTGTTTTCCACCTGTTGGCTGCAAGATTCTGGTGCCACAAGTGGGGAACAGGAGGGTGAAATCATAAACACTGCTGCCAGCGCGTGAGTCAAAGAGCAGCCGGTGTTTATGGGCTCTGAAGCCCAGCTCAGCTGCAGTCAGAGATACAACTTAAGAAAAGAGATCTCAGAAGAGCTAGACTGGCAGGGAAATGGAGTGGAGAGAAGAATTATTCCTGGGCAGTATTGTCCAAGTGATGGATTGGGTGTGACTAGGAATGCTGTGACAGCAGTGGTGCAAGGTGCTGCTCGCCAATCCCTTAAAGTCAGTTTCCCCTCCTCTGCCCTCAGACTTGTGGAGACATGTCTACGTAAAGACTTCCATTTTATTTTCTTTTTGAAATACATTCTCCAGAGGTGTGAGGATTGCCATTTTGGGTTATTAAGCAGAGAAACAGCTATGGAATTGGTGTTCTCTACAACCTCACCCTTCTCCAAAACTGTCTAGTTGCTATCAAGAGAAAAGGAAGGTAAAAGTATAGCTCTTATAAAAATTATGAGAATATTTAAAGCCAGTGGCTAAAGCTCAGCACTGAAGACATGCCATTTCATTGCCCCACAAAAAATGTGAGATCCATCCTATTTTGGAATACTTTAATTCAGTTAGATCTTTTCAGTGTTTGATTTCCTCTGTAACACTTATTTAGTGCTGAATTTCTGCAGGACATTATTGTGCCCTGCATAACTCTTACCAAGTCTTGGTTTTCAGGTTACTGGGGAAATCGTGTCCAAAGACAAAAACAAATATGGAAATCAGGGAAGCCGTGCGGTTTGCGTATGGCTTCATTCAGTCCCAAAACAGGGTGTTAAGTGTCAGGGACTGAGCTTAGTTTATGTCTCATCCTCTAAAACAAGAACTAGACTGGGAATAGATCCTGCTCACTTGAAACTCAGGAGCAGATATCCTGGAAGTTTCGCATATAAGGGTAATACGGGGTGTTTTTGTTCAGCAGTGTGCAAGGGTGTGTTGCAAAGGCTTCTCTGGGTTCAGTGCAAACTTGTCCTCCCCCTGCGTGAGAGCTGAGGAACAGAAAAGGGCACGCGATTGCTGAAGCCCCACGGGTTTTTTCCTCCTTGCTGAAAGCTCTGGTGCAACAGGAGGGCGAGGGCTGCGCTGGGATGGGCAGGCTGGGCCCGAGGGGCACCAGAGTAGTGAGGCTCTCCCCGACCATCCACTGCTGGGCAGGCAGAGGGAGAATGGAAAAACCAAACACTGGGGCTCACCCTCTATGTCTCATAGGACCTCCAGGGAGGCTGCTCCATTAGGACTCGGCAAAGGGTGGCCGGGGGCAGGGGTTTGGTGTCCCATGCAAGTGCTCGGCCAGGCAGTGGCTGCCCTGGGAGGGGGTCTGGAGCCTTCTAGGGGAAAGGCAAGTTCCCAACAAACAGCAACTTTCTGGAACAGGTTGCCCACAAAGGCTGTGGAAGCCCCTCCTGGCAGTGTTCAAGGCCAGGCCGGATGGGGCTTTGAGCAACCTGGTCTAGCGGGAGGTTTTCTTGGCCATGGTAGGGGAGTTGGAACTAGATAATTTTTAATTTCCATTCCAACCCAATCCATTCAGCGATGAAACCCCATTTTGTAAATTCCCCGTCTCCATTCCTGACGAATCTAAAACCTGGAGTGAGCCAGGACAAAAAGTAATTACAAAAATAAAATCAGCCTTCCAAGAGGAAAAATAAGTCAATAAACAGGTTA
>NW_009735026.1:0-2065 GCF_000703405.1 Apaloderma vittatum | reverse complement strand
GGGGCAAAGCTCGACGGTTTCGAGGGGTTTACCCTCGCATTGGGAAACCAAAGCCCGTGTGGCAAAGAGGGGAGCGATCCCTCCCCCGGCTGCGAGCCCCAAAGCCCCGGCGCTGGCGCAGGAGAACTCACCGCTCAGGCTGTACCTGCTCCCGCGCCCGCTGTACGCTCCCGCTAGCGGGACAGCCTGCAATGCGCGACACAAGGAGTTAGGACGAAGGGGAAAAATTAAACAACCAGCTGCCTTTTGATGTTTTCAGCGGGGGATGCTAAAGAGCTGCTCCCGCTCCGTCGCTCCAGGCCTCGGCTCCTCTCCCAGGCACAGAGACTCCGTGGGCTAAAGCACCACTGGCAGAACCGAAGAAGGGACTGAAAACCTCTTGGGAAACACGGAGCTGCACGATTGACCTCGGCAGTATTTACGGGGTGACATGGTCAATCACTTTTTTAGTGGAACTGCCCCTGTCAGAAGCCCTTCAAGCTCCTTGCTGCCTTTCTGATCTCTTTCCCAGCTCCGGCCTCGCCTTCGCCTCCCGCAGCTCTCCTCATCCTCCCCCGAGGGGCTGCTCCGCGCCGGCGGCTCTGTCGAGGCCACGTG
Organism: Apaloderma vittatum; assembly: GCF_000703405.1. Lineage (NCBI taxonomy): Eukaryota > Metazoa > Chordata > Aves > Trogoniformes > Trogonidae > Apaloderma > Apaloderma vittatum. The sequence continues at coordinate 1,468 of NW_009735026.1, read as the reverse complement.
CGGGAGGAGTGACCCTGTTTCTGGATCTCCGCGGGGCTCAGGCGATGCTGTTCCTCGGGATTCAGCACCTGCAGCAGGGAAGCTCGATCACCTCCCTCCCCAAAGGATTTTCCCAGGCAAGGGCCAGGCGAGATCCATCCCGAGTGTGAGGAGGCTGCTCCCCAGGGAGATCCTGGCGAAGGCCCTGTGTGATGCCGAGGGGCATCCATCCAAACCAGGTCATTCCCCACAATGTAAAGGGGGTTTGGGATCCCCCGCAAACACAAAAAAATGTAAATCCAATGCAAAGTGGGCCAGCATCCCGGGGATGATCATGGGCCACGGGCCGCTGGTGCGATCCCACAGACCTCAACCCTCCGAGCCCTAAAGCCCAGGGACACGCCTGTGCTCCCGCACTTCAAATCTCCCCACTGAAGCCCCCCAAACCCTCTCGTCACGCCAGAGGGAGAGCTGGACCTGCCCTGGCTGGCTGGTCACCCGTGATTTGGGCACCGTCTTCCAGCTCTTCTCTGGCGCTCACAGACTCAGGCATGGATCTGGGAGGGGATAAGCCACCTCCTCAAAAAAATCTAGGCTTGGATTTTAACAGGCAAAGGTGAAAACAGTAGCATGTTATAGCACAAAATACCAGCCCCATTGGCCAGACGCAGCTGGGGGATCCCTCTGCAAGGACCACACAGGTCCAACTCCAGGGTAACAGCAGGAGAGGAGGTTTTTCCAAACACAATCGAGTTGCTCCCCCAGCACGCCAGCAGGGCTGGGAAATGTCCATCCCAGCCCCAGCCTTCCTCCTCAGCCATAAACCTCCATGTGCAAGGGATGAACACTCAGTAAGGTCTTGGCTGAGAACACGCTGCGCTCGTGTCATGCATGGACTGAGCTCAGCTTTGGGGACACTTTGCTGCTTCTTGCTGGAAATCAACACTGAGATCTTAACAGTGCCACATCATGGAGATTTACCCAAAACAGCCTCTTTTTACATCCTGAAAAACTACTGTGCGTAGGTAAGAAGCTCCATTTCTTTCACTATTTCCTGGTGGCTTTTTTAAATATGAAAATACAGAAGTTTTCAGGACCCACTTTCTCTGCAGAAGGGCAAATATCTCTTTTAAAAACCCTTCATTTTTCTTTAGGAAACTGGGAAGAATTTCCAATTTTCTATTTCTTTCACGCTTTTCCCCCCTGAAACATCCTTTTCTGCTGAGCTCTAAGCACAACTTAAGCAGATTTCCAAAGCATCGCCCAGAGAGACACAAACCGCCTGCAGCGTTCAGCACGGGAATTAAATTAAGTGGTATTTCCCTGTTAGCAAAACAATAGCAGCCTTTCCTGAGTGAGCAAACGAAGGTGCAAGGTGCTCGGGGAAGGGATTTGTTGCATTTTATGTGAAGTGCGATCTTCCCTGCCGAGGTGCTCTGTGGTCCCTCCAAGCTGCCGCTCAGATCTCGGGAAATCAAACCCGAGGGAT
>NW_009735025.1:0-13675 GCF_000703405.1 Apaloderma vittatum | reverse complement strand
CAAGGCGGGCCTTGCGGTAACTCGCCTGCCGGCACTCGTCCTCAGGAAACGACGCTGAGGGTCAGAGGAGACCCTCGACATCCACACTGCGGGGTGCAGCGCGCCGACAAGCCCAGGCGCAGCCACAGCAAGGACCCTCCGTGTCCCCTTTCCTCACATGCCGGCTGGGCTTCCAGCAGGGCGCTCAGCACCTTCCCTGTCACAACACAACCCAGCGGTAAACCGGGGCCCCAAATCCCAGAGCTTCCCTCTGGCAGCACCCCTTGCCCGCTGCGAGCCTGCTGGGGCCTGTGCCGCAGGGCAGGGCTCGGCTGAGCTGCTGACGAGCGTGTTTTCCATGTGCTCAGTCTGCACATTGGGAGGGCACTCCATGCTGAGCCCCGGGCTGAGGGGAGCAGGCTGGATCCTGCGTGGCTCATGCATCAGCAAGGGCATTTCAAGCTTTAGCTGGTACTTTCCACCCTAGGCAAAACAAGGTGCCCACCTGCAAACAGCTCAGGATCCCATCTGGGAGCCTGCTGCATCACAAAAGACAGCAAAGATTGAGAAATAGAAAGAAGAGAACTGTGTGATTACAGACCCAGAGCCTGCTCTTGCCCAGGGCTGGCTCTAGCAAGTGACAAAACCTAGCTGGAGAGTCCATCATCTGAACCTCATCTCAGGAGATACACAAGCACAGGCCCCCTCCTTAACCTCGGCCACAGGCACTTCAGAGATCCTGCATGGAGGAGCGCACACAACGCAAAGACCCAGACATGAAGATTTAGGGGGGCACAAACGAAAACCACCATTGCTCAGCTCACCCAAGTCCTTACAATGGGCAGCATCATCCCACCAGGACGAGGAGGTGATGTTCCCAAAGCTACTTAAAACACAGCATGCAAGTGTCTCGGCGGCACGTCTCAGGTTTTCACAAGCTCTTACCTAACCGGCCTGATTTCACCACAGCTGTGGGTGATGAGAAGTCTGGCTGCACATGCAACACGGCTCTGAGGGGCGCAGGTCAGCACTGCTCCCCATCACCTCCCTCCCATGGCAGACCGTGCCCTGCTTGCCGGCCTTCTGCAACGCTGTGCCATAAGCAAAATTCTCTTCCCCTTGCTCACAAGCTGCGACTTTTCTGGAGGTTGCTGTGGTTTGAAAACTCCCAACTCTCACTGTTGCTGCACAGAAAAACCAGCAGAGCCAGAAATTACTACCAGAGCAGCAGTAATTTCCCGGTCTGGTTGGGTTAGCCAACACCGAGCAATGCCCACACATCTTTAGGCAGAACGAGGAAGAGTCACTATAGTGGGACATAACCTCTGTGATTGCAAGGGGACTTTGCTGGCAGATCTTACAGCCCAGAGATGTACATCTCACCCCACAAAGGTAATTTGTGAATGCTCTTCCACAACGGCTTTTTCTAGTGAGAAATACCCAGGGGTGTTCAGAGCTCCAGGAGAACAAGGGGAGCAAGGCCTGCCAGTGTGGCACTGACTGTTAGGAGACTCAGGAAAACCAGGAATGGGGGCCTGGCTGGTTTTCCAGAGGATGCAGGAAGGGAGAGTGAGATCTATTTCAGTCAACATCCCTACAGAGAAAGCCTGTTCTTTCCTCCAACAGATCCTCACAATCACACTCGGCCTGGAGACACAATTGTTAATATTAAGCCATCCTTACTGCCATACGGTACGCCTGCTATAACACAGCACAGACAAAAGTGCAGCAAAGCGAAGCTGTGAGAAACCAAAATGGCAAAAATAAAACCAGATTATCAAGATTTCAATTGTTAACTGAGTTCTGCAGAATGAACCACGACCCAAGGCCAGCAGACAGCATTTCTCTACACAATGGTCCATAAGCAGACTCACAAGCAACAGACACGGCAGTAGATGTGGAACCATCAGAGAACACACATGTGGGCAGCTTATCATTGCAGAAATCCCCAACTGTGTGTGTAAAAATGATACGAACACGCGGGCGCATTTCTGGAAGTCCACCTAAATAAAGCACTGTTAAAAAAACGTTTAACAAAGCACTGCCATGGACCTTATTTCAGATAATTGGATCAGTCCCACCTGATCAAGTGGCAGTTGGAACAAGCAACATTTCTGGGGAGTGGAAAAAAAGGAAGAAGTAACTGCAATTGTCTCTTTTTTATTAGCAAATGGACAGTATCTGGACATCTAAAGGAAGACAGCCCTTTCCAAAATTAACTCAATTGTTGTTGTCAATTACCTGCACCAGTCCCACACTTCAGTCTTTGTCTTTCATACAGGCAGAACCTTTGGGTAAACAAAGAGCACAGAAACACAAAAAGATACAATATATACAAGGTTTCCCACCAACTAAATGGACTTTGATTTTTGGAGATTAGCAACACTTTGTTCATTTGACTTTGCAAGTAATATGAAAACGTCCCAAGTTTTAAAATAAAAAAATACTACAATATTCACAATATAAAAAACTTAAATACATTTTTTTTTTTTTAAATTTAAAGGTCTGCTAACAGCTATTGATTAATCACAAATGTCTCTTTCAGCAGAAGCTCTATGCTGATGAAACATTGAGAATTTAAGGTTCACAAAGCAACATTCACATTCCACACCACTCCTGGTGAGAGATAAGACACCGCCGCTCTCAAGAGACAGTGCCACCAGAGACTCGTCCAGGAGTTCAACCCAAAGATGTCCCACTGCTTGGGTAGGGCAAGGTCACAGAACAGGGCAAATACCCCCATTCAGGGGGGCTGCCCCCTTCCTGAGAGCAAAAGTGCATGTCCAACGTCACCACCACATGCATGTCTTACCTAGTTGCCTGCATTCCTATCTAAAGCTCTTCAGTTCTCAGCTTGGCAGAGTGGAAATGACTAGGAGGTACGTGACACCTCTCCTCTGCTGTTCTGTCCCTGCTAACCTGCTCCTGTGTTTTATTAAATAGTTATCGAATAAAGTGACCGGAGAGAAAAAGCTCACGGGTTGGTCTCCTCTCTGGTGTAACTCTGCAGAGCGCAATGGATCCGCACCAACGGGGACCCTGCCCCGCCATGCAGAGCACACAAGCTTTAATGCAAACAGGGCAGATGAGAGCAAGGACCCACACAGAGGAAATTCAATCCACCCTTAGGCAATCTCATCCATGACGGAAAGAGATCATTAAGTGTGCTTGAAAGGCAAAGGAACCAAATTTTGCCTAGGAAACCCAGATTCTGTCATGGAATCCAGGTTTGGTTCTTTCATTTTCACTTCATCATTCAAAGGAAGCAGAAACTAGGGCAAACAACAGCTACAGTATTTATCTCTTTGGTAACTTCTGAAAAAGAGTCTCTGAGCAACGGGTACATCTTACAGTAATCATCATAAAAAGCCCCATAAGATCCTGTAGAAGTTTCACAGATTGGAAAAAACCTCCACATCTAGGGCATGAACTAGGAAAATAGCTTGCCCAAAATTAAAACAGGGCTTGTGGGAGGGTCAGAAAGACTGCACAGGAACTGGATCCCTCAGATTCCTACTCTAGCCACACAACAGTGCCTCAGTGAAAGTGGATCCCAGACATACAAGCTGAATCAGTAACCTCAAGTACAGACAGAAGGTCTGGAGTGCATTTCAGGGTATTTCTTTAAGGCAAAAATGGGTGAATACTAGCTGAGAGGACAGGCAGGCTTGGCAAATAGTCCAAAGGTGGACTGCGTAGCTGTAATATACTTTCACAGTCAAGTGGCTCCGTGGGTCAGTTTAAAGGGGATTTGGATTCCATCACTGCGAAAACTCAGCTGATACAGCAGGGGCTGAAAAGGCAGCAGAGAACCCAACTGCTCCTTCCAGCTGAAGACACGGTTTCCTCAGAACAAGCTGTCAACAGTCTCAAGGCAGAACAGGAAGACTTGCATTGCCACATCTTCTATTTTACCTATTCTTTCTCTGGAGTAACATCGTAATGGGATGACCCAGTCAGCATACAGACCAGAAGAACAATGAACAGGAAGTCCTGCGTGTCTGAAATTTCCAACGTGACTACACAACAAGAGGTTTGTCCAAAGTGATCTAATGCTGCAGTGAAGCACTGTTTCAGGGTTCAGCTCTCTCTTCCCTGCCTGAAAAACCTAACTACTCAGAGGCAGAAAACTGCACTACAAAAAGTATCCCATTACTGAGTCACCCACACACAGCTGTCACTAAAGCAGCTCGCCCAGAGCACATCAGAACTGTACACCTTCCTGAAATTTCTGCAACAACAACCAACTAGTTGCACGCAGTCTCCCCATATGAAAGACTGCCGATAGCCGCTAACTGAAGGCTGTGGTAATCTTGAAGTCCACCACAAAAGGATTATGCAACCGAAGCCTGCAAAGGAATGGGAAAAGAATAAGCTTTCTTCCAAACCAGCAACGGCACCCACCATAAGCAAAGAGTTTTTCAAAGTGGATCTCAAATAACTCTCAGGCCATGGATCCAATTCCAGAAAGTAAAGAGGCGGGAATTAACTAATCAGTAAGAAAACCTGAAAACAACCATTCCTGCCTTGGTTTTGCGTAGTCCAGACCACAGGCTGGTTTACATAACTCTTCTGTGATCATACTGCTTGCTGCTCTGTAAAGGGTTAAATTCTGATCTTACTCAGTGACTGCATCCTTTCAGCTGAGATAAATGGACTCCCAGGCAAAAGGACGACTGGGAAATACATCTGCCATGCTGTGACAACAACATGCCTCCAACTAGGCAGACTGCTTGAGGTCAGCTTTCACTTCCTCAGCCTTCTGCTTCTCTTGCTTTCTCACCACTGCTGCTAAAATTGGTTCAAGGGCACTTGAGACTTTTAGTAGAAAAGAATTTTCTCTTTCGGTCAAATCCCAAAAGGTTTATTATTTACTATGAACACGCAAAAGTAGCATCTGAACATGAACTGGAAGTTAGTGTTATTGGAGTAGCATTATCAGAGAGCTGAGAAAATAAAACTGTCCAGATTTCCTGCTTAAGGGCACATCTCCATTTTGCCTGCAACAACGTTTATCATGCTTGAAAGCTGCACAAACACCCATCAGGAACGAGAAATTACTCTCCTCTAAAATTTGTTTTTTGGTTGGAGAAAAAGGGATTTAATAACAGTTTTCTGGCTCCATCAAGAACCACTACTCCCTGTTCTACCTTTAGGAACAAGGAGGGAAGCTGAAAGTTTACCTGGAGAACAAATATTAATGTGTTAGTCTTGACCTAACAACTGAATTCTCTTTAAAACCTCAACTGTAGTACAACAGAGATTTCATTAATTCAGGACTGTTTTCCTGAAGTGATGTAAGAAAAAGCTGCCTCTAAATGTCATTTCAAGTGATCATCTTCACCTCCACCTGAGGGGTCTGAGGACAAGGGAAGACGCCAAAACCAGCCTGAAAATAATACTCAGCCCTTTGGGCTTTTCTTCTTCCAACTGTTTTACAAAGAAAAAGCCTCACCACGTCCCTGTGAGGTAGGTCAGTAAGTAATACTATGTTCCCTTATTACAGATATGGAGACTGAGGCAGAGAAGTTACTTTCCTAAAGGCCACGGCAGGAGTCTGTCTCAGAGATGGAACGGGGAGACAAGCTTCCTTAGCTCTCAGAGAATTTCCCTTTCTCTCCTGTATCTCCTCTCTTCCCCAGACAAGCCTTAATGGAGAAACGAGCAACAGAGAAAGGGGCTACAGTGCCACGTTTCTGACAAGTAGCAGGACTTCTAGTCCACATACTCCAAAAAGTATTATTAAATATACAAGTACCTTGGAATAATGGCAAAATGACCGCACACATTATAAAGAAGCCAACATACAATACAAACCAAGCTTAATAAATAAGGAAAGACATGCTGCTGCGGTTGCGGCTGAGTGCTAAGAAGTCCTCAGCTCAGTAAGGTCCCAGATGCCAACGGATAACCCCATGTCATTCCTGTGACTCCACCGCCACGCCAACGAGTGCATGTCTGATAGTGCGACCGTGGAGTTTGTAGCCATCCTGAGTCACCAGTGCTATCGTGCCCGGCTGCACTCCCTCAGCTGGTACGTGGCAGACTATTTCATGGTCATATGGATCGTATTTGCCACCAACAGGGTTCATCTTCTGAAGGCCGTGTTTGGCAAATACACTTTGCAATTTGGCCTCTATGAGAGAGAGGCCTTCGTAGATTTTCTTCAGGGTTGGACTTGGATTACTAGGCTCCGCTTCTTCTGCGGCACTCTCAGCAGTCTTCTCCAAGATATCTGCTACCTCCACAAGGTCCTTGCAGAAACTCTGGATCCCTACAGGCACAAAGAAGCAAGTAAATGAAGGGCAGTTTACAGAACATACAGAGCTACGGTACCAACGACAGGCACAAAGCCACAGCAGCTTGAAAGCACCTTTAAAGCTGCTAATTGAGTCACACTGTTACTTTAGTGAGAGCCGACTGTGTCTCTTCTGTATTCTGTAGCCAAAGCTTTAGCATTGCATGGGTAGTAATCTAGACACACCTATACACATCAACACATACATAAGCATATATATATACGCTATAATCTGACAAGGCAGAGCATTAGTATTTCACTCCAAAAAGTTCTTGTCATTTGGACAGTGTTCCATGCCCTCTCATACAGTCCCACAGACATAAATGTTTCGCCAAGCAACTCACACAGATGTCCATGTGCGTGGGGAACAAACACAATGAGGGGAAGTAAAAATAATACATGGCCATTCAAAAGTAGATCCATAATTTTATTTGTAAGTTAAAAACACCGTGGAAGGACTGGACAGAATGGACCTTGGGTTGGTCATGAAAAGTCACACAGTCTTTTTCATTAGCAAACAGGGGTTAGATTGTACACATTTCTGGAAGTGGTGTATTACACAGCACAGAAACTTCAGGAAAACCAGCCTCCCTCCGTTATACAGATGCCCTAAATAATTTACTGAAATGATCCATTAGGAAAACGGAGAAAGAAACAATAGTCAGCTGATGCCTATAGTGGTACTTACACATTTAAACATGCACAGAACAAAAGAAGCGTGAAGGAGAAGCAACAAAGGAGCAGACAGAAGCAAAGTGATTACCAAGCATTCCACATAATTACAGAATCATCTGGCAAAGACTTTTAAGATCATTGAATCCAACTGCAAACTTAACACTGCCAAGTCCACCACTAAACCATGCTTCTAAATACCACATCTACATGTCTTTCAAATACCTCCAGGAATGGTGATTGAACCACTTCCCTGGGCAGCCTGTCCCAATGCTTAACAACACTTTTAGTGAAGAATTTTTTCCTAATATCCACCCTAAACCTCCGCTGGTACAACTTAAGGCTGTTTCCTGATGTCTTACTACCAGTTACCTGGGCAAAGAAATCAACCCCCACCTCGCTACAACCTCCTTTCAGGTTTTCCTCTTGCAACAAAATCTGTTTTAATGCTCTACAGATCCCCATGCCTCGCTCCATGAGCAACTTCTAATAAAGAATCTACTTTTTCTTTAAATCTGAAGGACTCTACACATAAAATTCAATGAGCTCCAAAAAATTCTCTCAAAACCCGATTATTTCAGAACTCAATAGTAATTTTATAGCACAATGGGTAAAACATTAAGAAAAACACAGCAGCTTTAATTTCAAAGCTACTAGAATTAAGTAACAAAAAAACTTCCAAGATTCATTCATTGTGGAGAATAACAGTTCCTCGTTCTCGGAGATGGTGCTGACAGAGCGCAATGATTAAATAGCAGTTTCTTTCCCCTTCACCCGGCTCTGTTGTCAAAGCTACAAATTCAGCTTGCTTCCTTGATGCTAAAATATCTCTTACAGATGTTTTAAAGAACATCTGATACAGGAGGTGACAAGGCAGGATCTACCTTCCAAAACCTAGAGCAGAAGGGAGGGAGGCTCTTTATATAGCAAAGGAGATCACAATCTGATGACACAGCTAAGAGTATGAAATGCACCCTGCTAGAGCAAATTCTCAGCATGCAGAAGAGTCTGCGATTTCAACCAAAGTCAGCAGAATTACACTCAACTGCATTTATTTTATTTAGAAAAGAAAAATAATAAAATCATGAAACAGTCACTGACGTAAACCTGGTAAGACACAGCTGGACATACAGAAAAATTATCCTAGACACCAAGAGTCCAGGCCAAATATCATGCCAGACTTTACAACAAATGAGGGCAGGACAGGGGCAAAGAAAAGCTGTTGATCAGCACTTTACGCTCAGGCAGGCAGGCAGGCCATGGCAGTACACACAGTTCTGCCTCACTTTGCTTACCAAAGAGCTTGGCATCTTCCACAAACTTCTGCGTTCTCCTCCGGACATTCTCGGAATCTGCCAAGGCTTTCCGGTATCGCTCCTGTAACCACAATAGCATGGGGATTTGTCAAATAGGGAGGTAAAAAACATTTCCTGACAGCTGGCAATCCCTTAGAAACACTTTAAAAAGAGCCCACTTCATGTCAGAAGATTGTGATGGGCTCCTGCATTTTCATGACACACAAACCCAAGTTTCTCTCCTACCAATTAATCAGCACAACTGCAACTCCCTCAGAACCAAGTGAAGGCTAGAAGCATTTGGGTCGCAGCTCAGCTGAGCCCCCCACTGTCAGGCTGCTCCTTTTTGCATGATTGTCTGTGGCTAGTGAGATACTCTCTCGGCAGGTGAGCTGGCGGTCTCAGCAACAGATCTGCAACTGGCTGATTTATTGCTTCATGCAGCAGTACTCTCATGGCAACTATCTCCAGAACTGTCTGCCCAGTGCTGCGGTATTTAATCCTTTCCTTAGTCACATCAGTTCTTCAAAGTCCCTATAACATGATCCCTACAATTTCCACCAAACCACTGTCAGTCACTAAAGAGGACTTTCCTTCTCCAACAATCCAGATCTGGTGTGACACAGTACGTGATGCTACTCAGCATGAAGCTACTTTCATTCCCTCTGCGAAAGAACTGACCAGACCATCTCCAACATACACTTCTGCCTGCCAGGATCACACTATCAGTGTCTTGCTCCTGGGTTCTACTGACAGATGGTGTTTCTGGGGAAGGCAGATTGTAATTCCACTCTCAAACTCTTTGAGCGCAGCTGTTTCAAAGGCTGCCATGGCACAACAGCGTTGTGTGTCTGTTATGGGCTTACAGAAAAAGCTTGGACTGAAAGGTGCACTAAGTCAAGGGGACTGAATGGAAGACGACACAGTGCCACCAGCAGCATACTCACAGTTAAATCCCGGACTTGTTCTTCCAATTTGATGGCTTTGTGCTCCAAGGCGCAGTCAGAAAGAGGATGCTTGGGCTCATCCCGAGGATCTTCTGGGCCACACTCGTCTCCTGTACTTCTCTGCTGAGCTGCAGTGCTGAAAACACAGGGGGACCCCCTGAAATACAAACTGGTGACAAAGAAAGAAAGTTAAGTAACAACACGGTCAATAAGAATTCTAGTTTAGTGTCATTATTAAAAGCAAGTTCTCCTAAAAAGGTAGATAGGATTTTAGACAGAAATTTAGCTCATTTCAGAAAATACAAAGGAGCACAGGAACACAGGGACAGCTGGTTTGAAAACATTTTATTTTATTTTACATGTCACTACAGCAGCTATACAGCACTTATTTGACATACTTTGAAAACAATTAATTTTCTCATGAATGCAAGTTGTGGGTTGCATTTTTGCTGACTTGCCAGTAGATGTGGTCAATGCTGAATTACAAACCATTTTTACAGTAACTTAAAAAACCCCAAAATGTACTGAACATAATTAAGTAAAATCTGCAAATCCATGGCACTTAACAGGATAAGCACGCAGAGCCTAAGCTGCTACCTAAGGTGGTACAGCAACAGCAAAAGGACAAAGGCTTTGGATTTCAAGCTAGAAGAGGCATACACATCTCAGACTGCTGGCTAATGGAGGATTCAGTTCTCAGATGCTCTCACCCATTTGTTCTCTTGGGTGCAAAGAGACATAGTATTTGGTGTATTCAGTTTTCTTCCTGTTGAGTGAAGAGGAGGAGAGTTTGAACCTTTTTCCAGTCAGTTCTTACAAAGTAGAAATTGCTAGAGAGTACCCAGCCTTCAGTGCAAAGAGAATTATCAGAGACATGACCAAATTGTTTGCATCCCAAATATGCTGGATCCTTCTGCAAGCACCTTCACAGCTCCTCTGGCTGTGTCTGGAAATAGGACTGAACGTGCCAACTGAAAACCGTCCCTAATACTCTCCAACAGTTCTAAGCACTTAAGTTGTTTTTATCTCTCCTGGCAATGAAAGAGCCTCAAAGGCAAGAAAAAAATAAATCCAAACAAGCCCAAGCCTTAAGTGCTGAAGCCTACTTTATTTCCAATGATTCTTTCCATCGCAGGCATGCTTGCTTTTCAACTAAAAAGCTCAGCAGTCCGTGTTTCTTTTTGGTAGAGCAGGTTGAGCTCACCCAGAAGGATGACTCTGCAACTTACAGATGAAATGATGAAACAACCAAAGAGTCAGATAATTGGGCTGAGCTGTATAAACACTGCCCAGGTGTTTAGCAGCCTAGTCTGTACTGTAACAATCTCACAGGTTTCCACAAGAACTAGATGATAGAAGTCTAGCTGAAAACAATTTGGTCAGAAGAGGATCAAAACCAGCATGCTAGACACTTTGAGAAATAACTGTATTTTCACTTTCTTCTGTTCTTTTCCAGAAAGCCCTTCACCCGCGGTAACAGTGTCACTCCCTGTCACTTCCAGGGCGAAACCAAGATTTTCACAGCCCCTCCAACAACACTTGCTTTTACAAACTGACCTAGAGAGGACCCATTCCTGCCCGCACAAGGCCAAAGCCTTAGCCCATGTCCCTCTCAAGCCTTACACCAGGAACAGGATCTGCAGAACAAAGTTCCATTTCCTTCCAAATCAGCACCATTCAGGAAAAAAATCAGTATGCACTTAACAAGGAAGGGTGTCTCCTTTTTTGGAAGCACCTGGGTTCTTCCTCTGAGCAGGGCTTTCAACACCCCCTTCAACAGCGAGGTTTTTGCATACACTAAGAGCACATCTACCAAGTGAAACACAGCACGGCACAGAAATCGCCACACTGGCACTGGACTCAAACTTCTGTGTTTACACAGCACAATTCAACACTGCACAGACATGCTAATTTAGGCCCCAGAATCGGTATCGCTGAGTTCATGTTACCAGGCCTGCACCATTAAGCTTTCTTATTTATCAGCAAGGCTATGTTGCTCGGGTATAATGTCGCAGAAGTGCACAGCTTCTGTTTCTGGGCCTATCAAATCAGTCACGAGACCTAAGCGTTGTTCAGTGACCCAGCTAAGCTGAGCTTACAGCGGCAACTGGAAGGGACACGTTTGCTCCCCTGGCTCCAGTACTAGAGCTGTGCAGAATGAAGGTTCAGGGAGTTAAACCAGCTCAAAACTAACCCTATAATACAAAAAGACTTTTTTGTCTGTGTTTCTGAATAGGTTTGCTGACGGATCAGATGAGTGCAAGTGCCAGCACAAAAGAAAAGACAAATATGTGAAGCCTGGTGAGATGTGGGAGGGCAAATGCGGGGAAGGGAAGAGGTGTCCCCCCTTGAGTGGCAGCCAGGGCTTGGAGTGGCTCAGCTCTATGACCAAAACGCAGTTTAAGAGATTTGTATCTGCCCAAAGACCATCAAGCATCTCCTACCACTCCCCGCTTAGCAACCCACAGTTCCCTCATTTTATCTTTAATACACGGTTGCTAAATGTCCCACAACAGTGATCACAAACTTCCTTTTCCCACCTGAAAACACCTGCATATGCGTTGGTTTTTTTGAGTACTTAAAACACCATCTGTATGCCAAATCACTCCTTTTCAACACCTTACACGCCAAACACAAGTATGAAAGTGCTTCTGCTATGTCCACTTGCTCTAGGATACGATGTTCCTCACACTAATCTTCTAAAGAACCAGCCAAGTGACTGTCACGAGGCTCTCTTCAAGAAGGTACCCAGCCACTGTGGTTCTGGGTTCCATGAATGCCAACACAGAAGAAACACCCACATTTTATCCCTGGCTGAAGAGAGACCTGTCTGGGGCATAAGATCCCATCTTGAATTATTTTTAAGATGCTTGTCATATTTCTTTTGTTGAATAGGTAACACAGCACTTTTTCAAAGTTATGGGAAGTAGACTAAACTGAAGTTGAGGACAGAGAAGGACCCCTTTCACCAAGTCTTCAAAATCAGTTGTGAAGCTTTAAAGAAGTGTAAAGCTTTTTTTGTAAATAAAAGGTGTGTCCACGGTAAGCACCAACTACAAGCTTTGCACTGTATCATCTCACATTTCATTTAAAGAGCAGCAGGGATGAAAATCAGCCATGCTACAGATGAACTGAAGAACCTGAAAAGCAGCTGAGAAAGCAGCCTTGCTAGGCACCTCTCAGGTTAGACTCCTGTGTCTTGAAAAAGCTATACAAATGAGTTAACTCCCTCACATCCATAAAGCAAAGGCCAGTGAGTCATTTACCTCTGCAAGTGATGTGAACTACACAAATGGGTGTGTTTTGGTGTGTAGGAGGAGAGGGGCATGAATGAGCTGGTGCCTGAGCTACAGGGACCTGCCTACGTGAAGCAGCGAGCTGCCTGCATGGACTCCTTCCTCCGGTTTGTGAAACTGAGTTGCAGAACACTCCCCCGTGCAGTGAAATGTCCTGGCTATCATGTGCTGTTCAGATGAGCCTGCTCTAAAAGTTGCAGGCAAGAAACCAGAACCACAGACTGCCTCCAAAGGGAATTCCTAAGGGCTATTATGCAGAACTGAAAATGCTGCTCATTTTACTTCTTCCTTCAGGATGAAAGGAACACTCCACTAAAAAGGGCAAGTGCTGTTTACAGTCTGTTCACTGCACTGTGCTCCATCTTCTAAACACAGTTGTGATGACAGCTGCCCTAAAAATAGGCAGAAATCCCACTGGAGGAAGCTGACACATCCTGAAGTAACAGACACGTGGAAGTCTCCAAGCGTGTGAAGGGATTATACAACTATGCTGGTGATATGAAAAGATTTACAAACTGATGTCACAGAAAGCCAAACAGATAGATGTTGCAGAGAAGTTGATGGTAGCCGTATGGTTTAAACCAGTCGTTCTTAAAGATTCAAATTAAAAATTACGAGAACAGGTCTCTCTAGTCAGAAAAATAGTATCAGCTCCTTGTGGAGCACAGACATGACACTGAACATCATCCCAAAGCACCTCGTGTTCTCTCTGACTGCAAGGGTCCTACCCCTTTTCTCCTCCTCCTGAATCAACGTGACAAAGCGCAGGAGAGCTGAGCCACACAGAAACATCTGCATTGGCACTTTAGCTCCAACAAGCACGCTCTGGGAGAGAACCTCCTCATCACCCCCACTCACCGAGCTGTTTCATCAAGGGAGCAACACCAACGATTAATACTACGTGGATCCCGCTTCCACAAAAACTCAGGCAGCTTGGCTAAGGATGGCTGTAAACGGGCCAGTACCCTCCACGGCTACCACGAGTCCTGGGCTAGAAGCCCCCAGAGCCCCATGTGGGCCCCAACACACACAGGACTTGGCCGCAGAAGAGGGCCGCGCGAGCCGGGAAGGCCTTTCGGAGACGCGTCTTGACGTTCGCTCCCAAACGCGGGCGCCTCTATTGTGTGCGGCAGAATTACCTTGTCGCGTTTGGGGGAGACACGCACAACCCCGCGGCCACCGTGGGAC
>NW_009735024.1:702-15422 GCF_000703405.1 Apaloderma vittatum | reverse complement strand
GTCAGGGTCAAACCACGACACTTTGACAACTTTCTCAAGAAGGAAAAGCATAATTCAGATGTCATTTGAAAAAACGTATACAACCTGCAGCTCTTAACATGCATATATCACATTTTAAACTACTGCCAAGTTGAAAAAGCTAGCCACAGGACATCCAGTTACTGAACTCTAAAGCAGGCAGACTTAAGCACTATTAAAGACCAAGCTTTAGGGCACTGGCAAAGGCATCGTAGACCAAAGATCCATGAGATTCAAACACACCACATTTAATACTGGAAGATACCTACAGTACCAAAACACATCTTAGTTGGGTATCTGCTATCCCCATATTTGTGTAACTATCAACTATATGAAATAAGTGCACAACTGCTTACCTAGCTTTATGCAAGATTTGTGTAGCCATCAGCAAGATAAAGTAGTGTTATTTTCCCCTACTTCTCTAAACATTTTGAGCAACTGAAGCTTCACCAGCATCCTCCATCCCAACTACTGGAAGGCCAGGGAACAGCCCTACACTCTGGAAATTCAGTAATTATCCTATTGATAAATCCTAGTACAACACAATTCGCATCTTGTAGCAGTCACAATTTACCTGAAATCATCTCTGCTAGAAAGCTGCTGTGCTAAAGAAGACCTGGGAGTCCTAACACACTGAACATAAGGCAAGACTGCATGTTTGCAAAGGCATCATCCTGGGCTGCACTAGAACAGCATTGCTGGCACTTTAATAGCAGTGATCCTTCCTCTCTACTCAGCACTGATGCAATTTTAGCAAACTGATTTCTACTATTTTGCAGAAGAGATTTGAAAAGATCTTTTGAATGACAGATTTATTCTGTCTTTAAAAAAAAAAAGTTTAGTGAATTCTGCCCCCATACTGTTATTTCTTATGAAACACTGTAGCCCAGAAAGCCATAATCTGTTACCTAAAAGCATGCTAGAAATTTATGTTGCATCATAGGATTATACATGATCAAATAGTTCAGAGAAACAGAGCCAGACAGAACCAGTGTACAGCAATCAACTGCTTCCCTTCTCCATAGCCCCACCACTGCTCTGCAAGGATGAAAGATCCTTCTGAAGTTAAAAGCCTAAAGTATTTGTGTATTCTGGTCCACAAATGTATGAAACAAACCTATGAAGGTTAGTTGGGGCATGAAGAAGAAAGGGGACCATTGCTAGCACATCATTCCAGATTACTTTCACACACCTCTAATTCTTCAGAAAGTCATTACTCCTTCTGCCAGCAGACAAAAGAGGCAAAACACTACTTTAGATACAATTATTGTAGGCAGTACTTTTATTTTATTGTTTTTCATCCATTACAATCCTTGGCTGCAGTAATACAGCTTGGCAGGAAAAACATACAGAAGCAGCTTGTACATCTATTGCCCCATGGGAAAGCACAGCTTAAAAATTATGTGGAAATTTTATGTATGAGCTTCAATATAAATTCAACATTAATAACTCTTAGCATACAAGTTAATTTTTAACTAGCAGGGGATAACATTAATTACTATCCCTTCCACCTGCTGAAGAGAAGGTAAATCTCAATCTTCTCTGTGTATGAAGATCCATATTGCAGAGTTAAACAGATTGCTACCACATTCAATTGTTTCCAGATATCCTATTAAACTTCTCACAAAATCAGTTCAATCACTTCATGGAATTTTAGACCAAGATCACACTTCACTAGAAGCATGACAAACCTTGAAGCTCCCATTTTTTGGATGCATTCCAGCTGCATCTCTCTAAGGGAAGGAACTAACATCTCTGCCAACCAGAAATGTTGGCTTCACTTTCTCCAGGAAAGTAGTGCGATCTAAGTCTGCAAAAAGCCTGTTCTCTCTAGGACCACGTGCTTATATCCATGTAGCATCTTCCAACTTTTATGGCATCTGTTGGAGAAAGTTGTTTGAGTTGTTGTGGGTTTTTTTTGGCAAGGGGTGGTGGTGGTGTCTTTTTTTCCTGAAAGTAGTACTTCTGGTGCTCACCTAACAGAACATTCCTCAGTTTTATAGATCTAAAAAAATGAAACAAATGTGCATGTCTACAGGGTTATGATGTTATAGGCATCACTAAGACATGGTGGGATGGCTCCTATGACTGGAGCGTAGGAATAGATGGGTACAGGCTCTTTAGGAAAGACGGGCAGCGGAGAAGAGGAGGGAGTGTCACCCTCTATGTCAATGACCAGCTGGAACCCATGGAGCTTGGCCTGAGGGTGGATGAGGAGCTGACTGAGAGCTCATGGGTCAGGGTTAGAGGAAAAGCAGGGGAAGGCAATATCATAGCAAAGGTCTGCTACAGGTAACCCGACCAACATGACCAAGCAGATGAGGTCCTCTATAGACAGATAAGAGCAGCTTCACAGTCACAAGCCTTGTCTTCTTGGGGGACTTCAATCACCCAGATATCTGTCAGAAGGACAGCACAGCAGGGCACCAGCAATCCAGGAGATTCCTGGAACTCATTGATGACATTTTCCTTCTCCAGGTGGTAAAGGAACCAACAAGAAGGGGTGCCATGCTGGACCTTGTTCTCACCAACAAGGAGGGGTTGGTGGCTCATGTAGTTACATGATCAACTTATTTGAGCAACGATACTGTTTTAGTTTTAATCCAGCTAACTTCAAAATCCATACTCTTCGTGAACACTACAATTTTTCCCCAGTGCTGACTGTGTGCATTATGTGAATAATTCTTATATTTACCAGTTTAAATATAAAGCAGATTTCAGTACACTCCTACAGATTTTAAACAGAATAATTAACTACTAGAAAGTGTCACATGCACAAGGCAGTTGACATCTTCATAGAATCACCATTAACCTAACACCAACAAGTCCTCAGCTAAACCATGTACCCAAGCACTATGTCTATGCAACAAATACCTCCAGAGATAGAGACTCCACCACTGCCCTGGGCAACCCATTCCAATGCCTGACAACCCTTTCAGTAAAGAAATTCTTCCTAATATCCAATCTAAATCACCTTGATGCAACCTGAGACTATTTCCTCTTGTCCTATCACTTGTTACTTGGTTGAACAGACCAACCTCCACCTCCCTAAACCTCCTTTCAGGTAGTTGTAGACAGAAATAAGGACTCCCTTCAGCCTCTTCTCCAGACCAAGCAATCCCAGTTCCCTCAGCCACTCCTCATAGGACATGTGCTCTAGACACTTCACCAGCTTTATTGCCCTTCTTGTACTCCTCATAGGACATGTGCTCTAGACACTTCGCCAGCTTCATTGCCCTTCTTGGGCCTCAGTGTCCTTGTTGGAGCAAGGTGGCCAAAACTGAACACGGGATTCAAGATGCAACCTCACCAGTGCCAAGTACACAGCAGAACAATTAATAGCCAGGAAAGGACATCTGCATTCCAGGTGAGGCAACAAAACCAAAACTAAACTGGTCATATTGAGAAAATACAGATGCTGCTACTAGCCAGACACTTGCCCTGCCTTCATCTCATGTGGCATCAGGTCTGCCAAGAAACAGTAAGTGCCAACATCAAGAACATGAGAGGTGTCAATACATTTTGGTTCAGTGATGGTTGAATCATTTCTCTGAGCAAAAGGCAATTTTGATGCTTTGCTTTCCAGAAGTATGAAATCAAGTTACCTTCTAGATTCAGCAGAGGACAAAGGGAATGCATTTTAAAAAAATGCAGCTGCCTAAGAAGTTCAGGGTCTGGGTGCCCAAATGGTGAAGGACAGACAAGACAGCAACAACCACTTAATATGATAGATTGTTCTATCACTCCTTCCTACTAGAGGGAAGCAAATCATAAAATTACATTTGGGAAGAACAAGAGACCAAAACAGTCATATGCTACTTATCGTCCCAGGAATAAATCCTCCTTAAAAATGGTTCATGTGTACATTAAGTTTCAAATCTTGCTTTCCCTTCTCAATTCATTAATTTTAGAGCAAATGCAGGAATGACTCACCTAGTTACAAACAGAATAACCACCTAAAATGCTGGCATGTGCTACTTCACATAAATCCAAAAAAAATAAAAGTGCTTAACTGAACTGAAAAAGATCTGACTGTCCACTAATACTAAATCGAGAAAGTACATTTAACAAGGGAGAAGTTATATTGAACAAAGATTAATTCTCAAGCCATCAGGAGAAATACAGGCAGAAATACCTCTACCAAATTTGACATCAGGATTTAAAGACTCCATCGGTGTTTCACAGAGCAAGGAGATACCAGAAATGCTAGAATTAATCTTTGTTCAATATAACTGGAACTACATTCCCAGGACTGTTCTTTTTTGTAGCATCCCTTTCTGAAACAACACACAACAAAATTAACAGGTTACTATTCAAATTTACTACAGCTGTATCTTAAATATGAGCATAATGCTAAATAATCAGAAAGAGCTGGGAATAAGTTTTGTGGGGCTTTTTTTTTTGTTTGATAGGGGTTTGGTTTTTGTGTTTGTTTTTACTAAATTCACATAGCTTTTATTTTACCCTTGCATACCTATCTGTTGGCAGTACCTCTTGACAAGAAGCAAGAGATTAACCATGTAGCTGGCCAGGAGCATCTATTCTCTTTAAAATGTTTTTCTGAAGGCACCATCTGTTCTTATTTCTTCATTTCATGGCCAAGCTTGAAATTGCATTCACTATTCTATGAGGATTTCAATTAGTTACATGTAAAAATTTCTCCCATATCAGAATAGCTGTCTCAGATGAAATACAGTGAAGAGGGAAAATGGGTTATTACCAAAAGCTGATTGACTATAATTGATACAGCTCAAATAGCTAATTAGTCATCAATAAAGGAAGGAGAAAATAACGCTCTAACATTTTTTTTATTGCAACACAGCTTGACATCCATTACTGACAAGTATGCACAGCCATGTTTTAAGGTGCCGAATCTGAATAAAAAGGGACTATGTTTGCTTTTTGTATTCTCTGCACTCAGCTCTTTTCAGATGACTCGGCAGAAAAGCTTCAGATTTCAGCTTTGATAACTGCACCAAAATCTTCCAAGCGAAGTGCCCAAAAACACCTCATACAAACACTGACAAGACAAACCTACATCAGCATAATTTGCACAGACTTAATGAGTAGATACTTGTAAAATTTCCCTGCTACAAGCTACAGATTTGAGCTCCAGCCAGGTACAATAAAATTAAGAAAAGGATTCCAAAAGGACTGCACAGAACAAAACCAATAGTTTTACATGCTACTTCATTCAAATGGGACAAAGTACTTTTTTTCCCTATAAATGTCACTGGTCTCCCCAGCAGAAAGACTAAGCAGGTAGAGGAAGCCAAGTATTTAGTTAGTACCTACAGTAGTTAATTTATCCACATCATCTTCATGTGAGCCATCCCAACAGGTAGTCTTCTAGCCTGGACAATCAGTCATTGAAAATTTTGGTCACTGCTTTGAGCACATCAACAAAGGTAAGGGAACAGTGTCCCAAGGACCTACAAGCTACTCAAAAGCAGAAGAAATATATTAGCATAATGATCAGTGTACCACTGAAGTCTAGAGAAACTATGATCCGCTGGTTAAGAAAAAGATTCACATCCGTTTCCCTCTATTGGGACATTAATTTAAAAAGGATAATCTGTCCAGAGTTCTTCACAGAGCTGATCTCACAGCCAGCTACATTGTCATTTATGTGATAATGAAATACACATCAGCATTTTTAATTAACCTTATATTGAACTATGTGAACTATTACTTAGTGTTCCAAACAAGGCCTAATATTTCGGGAGATTTTCAAATTCTGTAAGTGCATCTATGAACAAACGATTTATAAATAGCATTATGGTAGTTTCCCCGCACTCTCCATTTCACCAGCTCATAGCAATGAGAAAGCCTAAATGCTTAAAGAAGTCTGGCAAAGTATTTCTTTTAAAATTTCATGCAACACTTATCAAATTGGACTGACAGTTTTTCTAGTTCAAGCATATATCAAGAGAATGGCAGAGGCCAAAGCTATTTCAGTTCCTACCCATCTCTCAGCTCTATTTGGAAACCCCTCGCTCAAAGATAAGTTAGTTCTGTAACAGCCACAGCATTTGGTCTGTATTTGAGCCTAAGCCTTGTGGTCAAGGTATGAGCAGTAAAGCCAAATACCTACAAGACAGCCAAGCAGAAAGATGCAACCAACACTAATTTCAAGCAAGCCAGTTACTACTTCATGCCTTTATATTTCAAGCCTTGACTCTTTCTATTCAGAGTGAAAAGTAATATCAACAAAATGATTCTCTAAGCACCAAAGTCACAGCTAACAGAACATCAGCTTTTGGGAGAGTCCCGCGTTTTAAGACAGAGTTACCATGACAAGCGCACACCGATGGCACCCAGCCTCTGGGGGCAGCTCTGGGAGTATCCCCACTTCTCAGGCAGGAGGGTGTCCCTTTGACATGGCACCAGCACAGCAGGGACAGGCTGGAAGCACAGGCTGCACTGTGTTTTTAAAGCCTCAAGAACTCCACAAAGCCACTCCACAGAGCCCTTCAGGGAAAGCTCCATGCAAAATTAAAAACTACATGCTGAATTCCCTAATACTCAGTGGCCTACCATTAATACCATAGTTTCCCCAACACAGACATAGCATTACAAAACCTTCCTTGGCAACTTGTATCCAAAATCTTCACATCATAGAACTGCTTAGGTTGGAAAAGGCCTTTAAGATCATCAGGTCCAACCATTAACGTAGCAATGCCAGGTCCACCACGTCCCTAAGCACCACATCTACATATCTCCACGGCTGGTGACTGACCGCTAGGCAGACTGTTTCAATGCTTAACAACGCTTTTCGTGAAAATTTTTTTCCTGAAGTCCAATATTTAGGATGGTCTGTAGGTATTCTACACAAAAACCCATGGTGGAACACTTCTGCTCTTTCTAAAGTGTGCTTATATTAATAAATTCCTGAAATATCTAAATCCACAAAAAAAAAGCAAGTCTGGAAGAAATCTTAAAAGATCATTAATTCCTCTTACAGGCATTTTATATGGCTACACTTCGGTCATTCCCAACATTTGTTTCACATGGTATTGACAGGCTTCTGTGAAGATTTAAAGTGTCTCCAGAAAAAAATAAAAGTATCTGAAGATCAGATTCAGCAAGACATGATAAATCTTCTGTTGTATACTTTTATACAGTAGGCCAATAAAAACCTAATCATTTTTCCAGACCATGGATGCATGATGTAATAAAAAGGTCAGGGGTATATGATAAATAAAATGAATCTTTAAGACCAATTTGTGTTACACAAGACCAACTGGAACCCAGTAGTCCTTCCCAGTCTTAAGATCTAGTGCTAAGGTGCCACATTTCACCTTGCAGACTAGTCAGCCTAGGCTATCATTAGGATATCTCTAGAAATGCAACACTAACTAGAGCTCAAGGTGTCACTGCAACAACTCTGCTGTGAAGCAGAAAGCAAAGCAGACGAGCTCCTCCACACATATTGTGATTCAAGTGGAGAAACTGAGTCAAATCATCAGTAAAACCATCTCACCTTGAGAAACTCCACCTACCAAAGTTTTGGGGAACACCTGAGGAAACTCAGCTGATACAACCCTTTTCCTTGAAATTACAGCTTCTTGATCCTAAAGCCAGCAAGCTAGAAGGTTTCTGAACTTCCACAATTATACACAAATGGACCAAAACCAGTGTATTCCAATTGTGAGGAGGCGAGTCTGGAAAAGTCTCTTTTCCTGCAAACTCAGGAAAGTACGTAGGGTACAAACATAAAAAGGCATGGAAGAAGCAAACATACATGATAGACCTTAGTGCTCTTCACCTTTGCAAAAGTGAAATTTAGCATTAGCTTAGAGGTGGGCAGAAAAGGGTGAGTTAACTTCACTGGTTTACCCCATAGAGCTGTATCATTCAAGTCTGCATACAAGGAAACAATTTATTTCTTCTTGCTAGCAGGAGAAAGACACCATAATAAGATCAGATCCTCAGTATCTGGGGGTTAAGGGTCTCCAGGAACAGACACCAGGCTGCCAGCTAGAGACACAAGACAATCAGTGCTTCGCTGCCACCTCCAGTTAATTAGGATACAAATCAAAAGAAACCAGCAACAAAAACTTTTGTCCATTATCAGTTCACGGAAAAGGAAACATGAAAGGAAGAATGACTGCACTGAAAGCAGTCCTTCCATTTCTACATCCTTCAAATGCATTGTTAGCCCAAAACAGCAGGAAAAGCGGGCTGAGAATATCTAAAAACTCTTCCTTCAGATACATCTGCTTTCCAGAGTACTGTTACTGGATGATCAGAGACAGAGACTACAGATGCATTTACTCTCCAACTATTCAGTAAATGCAGCAGCAGTGTCAGAGCAACAGCAGCAAATTTTACTTCTTCCTAGATTCTTTGTCTTGTCCATGAAGAGGCATCTTCTCCTACTTACTATTCATTCTGTACAACCCAAACAGATTAATCAAGTTAAAGAAAATCAGTAAATCCTCAAAGGATTTGCAACTTCAGATTTTCACTGTCACTATATTATACCAAGATCAGCACAGCAGCAATTGTTACAACAAATTTTCTTTTGGATTAAGTGCAAGAACAATAGGTCTACTGAAATGATTTCTAATCTTTTAGGTTTCCAATTATTTTCTCAGGAAATGCTCCTAGAAAATAAAGACCTATAAAAGAACACCTATATAGGCCAAAAAAAAAAAGTGATTTACCAACCAGAAGAATTAAACTGACATTTGTTTGCTGCCTTGCAACTCTGTTCCTGTCAAGCTGCTAGCTTAAGCCAAAAGCCTGATAAACACATCAAAATAAGAAATGGAAGGCAGCCAGCAAAACAGCAACTGGAAATGAGGAATAGGAAGGAAGGAAATCCATTTAACTTTCCAGTTTCTCATTAATTTTACCTTGATCATAAGGTAAAATGATAAAAAACAACACAAAATAGAACAGTGATAAATATGACACAGTTGAATTCAAGTAAGGAATATTTTCAAAAGAAAGCACATGCACTGCTCACCTGTTGAGACACTCAGAAATACAGCTCTTGGCTTCACAAAAATGGTTCTTCCTTGGACCTGTCCACTTGCTACTCCTTTACTTGCTCCTTGTCATAAATTGCCAGCCTATATCTACTACATATACCAAGTCATTAACATCTCAGTAAAGAGCCTAAAAAGTTAGTCACGATCAGATGTGCAGAAACGCATCTCATTTTTAATCAAGGATGTCAAGAGATGCAAAATCTACCATTTCTTGCATTTATCAGTCATTGCTAAAGCACTCTGCTTTTTTTCAGTGGCACTTTTCAGCCAGACACTTCACTCTAAGTCTGAAGGGCCGCCTAGCACCTTTATTTATCTCTGTGAAGGCCATAAGGCACTCAAGCCACAGATTAATGACCACTTAAACTAGACTAGCAAGAAGCCTACAGACCTTCTTGAGCTTGCAAAGCACTGTGAGGGTGTTTTTCCCCTCCATGATCTTCTCAAAGATTAAAATGCATGGACTTCTGTACCTAGAACATCACAAGAAAACGAAACTCCCTAGTCTATACGTCCTGAGCTTAAGGCCATAAATATATTAATTTTCTAGCTAGGGTTGTACCTTGAAGTGGCACTCCTTTAGCAGTACATGGCTCCAAAACAATTCCCAGAACTAGTCCCATCACTCCAACCACACCACTCCCGCTGCACCGGTGAGACTTGCCATCCCAGGTCACAAGGACAGACAACCCACTTCATCAAGATACTCCACTTGCCCAATATAAACGCTCTATCCTTTATCATTTTCTATTTTTAAACCAGTATTAATAATGTAAACATTAAGCTCGCAAGATTCCCGCGGAGCTCAGCTAAGAAGTCAGTTAATTCACCATAAAATATTAGGTGTGTCAGTTACCAGCTAATCCATTTAAACACGCTTTTTACTAAAACTGCTAAATACTAATTAAAAAGTCATGCAGTACCACACTGAATTCTTTACAGAGGCTATTTGACTCTGAACTAATACCCAATTCATTCAAATCAAAGTGCATGCAAAACTCTTTTGTTTCTTAATTATACTTGAAGTTTGGGAGGGCAACAGTGGGGTCTCAGAGGGCAGAAAGGTCACATACATAGCTTCTTAAGTGCATGCAAGTCACATCAAAGAAGCCACAGGCCAGAAGAGCAGCCATTCAGTGCTGTGACCTTCTTTCAGATTTCTCCAGTAAATAAGTACTCAGAAGGTTACAGTTTTAATTTGCATGGCTGGTGTCAAAAAGGATTGAAAGTGACAAAGCATGTCAGTCTAAATTTGAAACCTTTAAATTCGATCTCTCTCATTGACTGCCAAAGCAAGTGTGCAAGTGAATTAGAAGTCAGCTTTAGACTAAATGTGACCATCGGCGAGTGGCTGTAGGCTCGAGTCACGCTTCAGAGCCCATGAGCCTAGGGTGAAGTACATATGATTATCTTCAGCTGCATTTCACAGCAGCCCTGTTAACATGACTGGAATACCTGATAAATCACTTCCCCACCCTTTAAAGAAATCAAGACTGGAATCCAACTGTTAATAAGTCCTAAGACTTTCCCAATACAGCCTCACAGCAGTAGAAGCAAAGAGCAATCATTACAAAAACAGAAACATCTCAAGTGTTACCGAACACTGACACGAGAGAGTCTCTGAAATATCCCTTCTTCACTCCAAGTCTTACTACTTTTTGTGCTGTTTTAACAAAAGAAAAATAAAACTAAAATCAGCCATCCTTGGTTTTATGGTGCTACCACCCCACCATATCCACTCCTATCACTGTAACTAAATTTCTCATCACAGTGAGCCTGCCAAGTAACCAATTCCCTGTGCACATTTCGGAGCCTGTTGTTCAAAGTCTGATTACGAGAAGACAACAGACGTGTTTCTTCTAGTTAACCTCCAAAAGACAACTTAGTGACTTGCTGTCTAAAGAAAAAGAAAAGTAAATCTTTGTTTGGAGGACAACTTACAAAACTACTTTATTCAAATTAATAGGATGTTCCCAGTAATCTTAAAACCTAATCAGTTTTCTTGAGTTATATTTGCTTTACAAAACATGACCTTCATAAAGTGTTTTGCCAGCTTCCAAGAGCAGGAAGCTCGAAACAGGTGTTGCTCATGTGACTGGGATTACAATGAGAAATACAGGAGAGTTTGAGGTCACACAGCAGCAGAATACATGTAACACCATTAAGGACTGGGAACAAGTAGCATCAGACATGTCTGTTCCATGCCATGAAATGCCTGTCCTTAGAGAAAAGTGGATGATTCAGTAGCAAACTGATAATTTTATATCACAACATATGCAGGTCACTTCACATAATCAAGTACATCCTTTAGGATTGTGAAAAATTAGAATTCTGTTTAGGGAAAACTAAAGAAAATCTTTGCTAAGCACCCAGAAGCCCTTGCATACCAATACAGATTTATTCAAAAATCAATAACATCTAAGGAAACTTAATTTATTAAGTTCCTACTTCAAGCATTTTTGCAAAGCTACCCCTTACCTTCTAAAAAAAAATAAAAATAAACAGACAGTTAATATATTCCACAATACATAAATTACATATTTCCTCATACTCCATTCTCCCTGATATTTAGAGATACCGGTCTAGTTTATCAAACTCCTACTCAAAATTTGACACTAGAAACAGTAAGCCTCTGCTGATCACACGGCTCAGTGAAGTCATTCGACATACAGTTAGCACATACAGCCATCTACTGATAGGAAGGCTTGTTATTCCTGTACAGCATTTTGTTGACAATTTAAAAGAAGCCTCACCAATTTAAGATACTGCCTCAAACCTCCAAACACCTAGAATGAGCTTGTAATGGAGAATTCCACAGGTACATCCTATGGAAAAGTAAAAAGTTGCCTTTCAGCACCAGCACTAGTAAGAATTTCAGGTGCCCTAACTTTGATTACAGAGTCCTCTCCACCTACACATTTAACATTACACAAACAAATGCCAGGCACCCACTTTAATATCTCCCCTGTTATAAAACATGTCTGGTATCTACATGTTTTATTTACAGTTTGCTTCTTCCATCTAAAGTTTCACATCCTTTACCCAACATCCACAAAACACTTATCAAATCAACAGTATGCATGGATGAAGTAACTTCTCTTGCAATTCTTTGGTACTTTTAAAGCATCATTTATGAACTAAGTTATGAAAACCAACATTACACACTTGCACATTTACCAATGTTTACATACAACCCAAAATGCAAAGTTCACCTTCAAAAAGGTCTGAAAAAGAAGGTTAAAAAGTAAAGCAATGATAAGCACAAAGAACTAGCCTGATTCCCAAATGAATATCACTTTCACACATATTTTTGCTTTCACATAAGAGATGAGCACCTGAGAATTGCAAATAGAAAAAAAAAAATACACGCATACCAAACTCTTGCTCCTTCACAGTACCTCGCCTTTCCCAAGGCTCCTCAATTACAGAATTTATAGTAAGGTAGTAATTGGACCTAATTTTCTTTTTCCCAGGTACCTGCTGCAAGTTTATTCTGTTAGTATGGTCACCTTGCTACATGGGCAAAATAAGTCTACTTCTAATCTATAGAATGTTAAAAGGTTTACAGGTAAAAATATCCCCTTTTTATGAAGGCTTAATGTTCAAGCATAGAAGTAAATAATCTGAATTATAGGAAAGATTGTAGCCCAGTCTCCTGCAAAAGATTCCTACCGTTCTAAAATTTAAAAAGCATTGGAATGTTTCGGTGACTGTTTAAAGCAGAACTTAAGCAACAGGTTTTATTGTGGTATCCCAAAGATACAAGCAGACAAATATTTGACCAGTTTTCGGTAAGAAAAAACAGTGCTTCCATTACTACGCATTAACAATGAAGGATACTCATCTTTGGTTTTAATGCTTTTGAAACGCTTAAAAAAAGGTTTTATCAGGGCAAGAGGAAATGCTGTCCTATCCTAATTCCAAAATACAGATTAATAGTATTGCCTCATAAAGGATTCTTGTAACACCCTAGTTATCTGCACATTGTTCTTTTTCAGCTGAAAGGCTCCCCTAGAGCTCTAGAAGCATGTCAAGCTTCACTTTTTTCCTCTATTATTTAAAATTATATAATTTGTGTGCACCCAAATTATAATTTCTAATTACAAACATAATATGCAAATGTGTCCACTTCCATTTGAGAACTATAATTAACAGATTTTGAAAGTCTAAACACAGGACTTTTCCCTAGAAAGCAAATTTCAACAGTTAGAAATCTCTTAGCTGTTTGGCTCTTTTGTCTAAGCAGTACATACACTTCAATTCCTTCATATCTCAGAAGGATTTACCAATTCAGCCATACAATTCTGACAAATCAATCTTGAGTTTCTAAAGTTGGCTGATCTATAGTATTTCAATTTAAGTAAATACAGATAGTAAATGTAACCATATTAAGATATCAAAATGCTATTACATAATAATCTAGTTATTTTAAGCACTTAAAACCTTTGCTAAGACATTCCCACATATACCTGGAAGCCAAACTTAGAAACATGTTTCCTTTTAAGCTGCAAAGCTAGAAAAAACAGTTTAAAAAATTAAACAAGCCACTTCACTTGCCTGCTCACTGAACCATCACAAAGAGAATTCAGTGGACCTGATGCATTAAGTACAAGCCAGAACTCTGGTGCATTTATTTTCACCAATACCTATCTTTTTTTAACTACACAGAATTGTTACAACTAAGAAAACCACCAGTCACTGATAAAGTTAGTCTCATGACAGGATGAGTTTGTAAAACATCTCCTGATGTCATGCATTTCCCATTGCATTAGACAATCACTTCATCTTGTTTGGTTCCCTGTTGATTCTACAGCTGCCTAAAATAATTATTTCACACACATATTACACAATTTGCATTTTAAACTAGAGTTAACCCATTGGTAGTCACCCTGCTTAATTGTTTGGGTTTTGACCTACTACATGAAACACTTCAGATTTAATGCATAACTTCACTTTTAGAGTACGCAAAAAAAAATCTACAAACATATTACATCTGCATTCACTTTTTCCACTGACAACATTTATTTTTAGAGACAAAAGTACACGTGCAGATATCAAGTATTACATGATAAAAGCAGGCAAAAGTTTGTCTGCCCCTAATTTCATTTCAATGAGAACCTCAAAAACTAGCATAGTCCCAGAAAATCAGAATTTTTATAACAGCCATACAGCCATATCTACTTTCATAAACACTGTTTGCAAAAAAAAAGGAAATCCAAAAAAAAGGAAATCACATTTCTGTAGCATACTAAGATAATTTACATACACAAAAAAAATTCTTCCTTCATCATCCAGAGAGGAAGTTCATTAATTTGCAGCCTTAATTTCTCATCCATCAAGTGAAATTTTAACAAGTTTATTTACAGCAAACAATACAAATATCTATTTATTAATTCTCCTCCTCCCACTAGGAGTTGTAGCTTTACAAATAGGGAAAAACATGCAAAATACCAACCATCCAAGGACATGCACCTGCAAAACACATGGCACACACGTTCCCCATCTGCAACTCACAGCTACTCCTAACTCCAGAATATTTCAGACAATAGTTCATTCTCCTTACGATTTAGAGATAGGCATATGCAGCCCCTTATCCATGAAAACTACAACACCACATTACAAAAAGCCACACTGATTTAGATCTATTCCTGTTAAACGAAGTCAGGTACACTAGCCCAGCTTTGTAACCACTTCAACTGAAGC
>NW_009735024.1:0-671 GCF_000703405.1 Apaloderma vittatum | reverse complement strand
TTCCTGCTGTAATTAAGTTATATTGGACTATCAGGTAGGTCATAACCGATTTCACTTGACCATCCTAAACATTGTATCATTTGTCTCTACAGAGCTGTACTTGAAAGTCAATTGCCAATTACAGAGTATTTCCAAATCCACATTAAACCACATTGTGAATCACACAGAATTACTTTTCGGTACAGTGTCACTGAAACAAAGAGCTTTAAAGCACATCTGGCATGTCAGATGCACAACGGGTAGGAATCACTTATTATTTGGAGTTACATAATTCCAAAAGAAAATACACTTCAGGGTATTCAAAAGATCCTCCAAAAATGTATCACTGTTGTTTAACATGTTAGTTACAGAGTCAAAAGTTCCTAGAAAAGGACACCGGCTGTAGGCTCCTTTTTCAAAGGACCCGCACGTATATAAAGAATAAACCACGTCTTGTTCAGACCCACGTAAGCCGGGTTGGGGATTTAACCGACTCGAAGCCCCATCAGACCACAGAAGACCCGAGCTGTCCTTTCTGCACAACGACTCATCTTGGAACAACGTCTAATTCAAGCAGCGAGTGGCCATGCCTTCGCTGTTACTAAACAATAAAAAACACCCAAACTCCGAAAGAGGAGAGATTTCGGAGGGCAGCCGGGCGGGCGATGCTCTCTCCGCCCCGGAGGTGCGGG
>NW_009735023.1:0-719 GCF_000703405.1 Apaloderma vittatum | reverse complement strand
TACAAAACAACATTAATTGCAAAATAGTATTATAATTCAAAGTCTCATTCAGAGGCCATTTTTCACCATCTTCTAAATCATAAAATAACCATTCATGGGTGTGCTAGGAGACATCCCAGAGGTGAGGTTTTAGGGATGGACTCCTGATTTCTCCTGAATACCTTAGGAAGTTTCAACATGTTCCTCTTTTTTTTTTTTTCCTCTTTTTCTCTTTTTTCCCTCTTTTTCTCTTTTTTCCCTTTTTTCTTTATTTTCCTCTTTTTCTCTTTTTTTTTTAAAATTTTTCTCTTTCTGTCTTCTTTTTTTTTTCAAATTTTTCTCTTTTTCTCTTTTTTTTTTTTTCTTAAGCTCACAATCGTTTTGTCCTTACGCTTCGCTCGGTTCCCTCGGCGCCGGCCGCTCCCCTCGCGGGGTTACGGAACCGCGGATCAAAGCTCCACACTCGCTTCGTGCTCAATTGCACGTCTCAATCACACACACCCACACAGTTTGCAAAGACACAGATTACCACAAAAACCAGGAAGGTACCTTATTATACACACACTTTTCATGCATACACGGGCCCGATTTACCAATACCAATGCAGATACCACTGCAAATACTTTAAGGCGCCTTATACTACTGCAAATACCAATGCCAACCCTGCGATCGCTTTCACGTTCACCTTACAGGCGGCGCCTGGGCTTCGACAAATGGGAATTCCCCAGCCCAACCATGCG
>NW_009735022.1:0-25126 GCF_000703405.1 Apaloderma vittatum | reverse complement strand
TGGGCGGCGCGGCGGAGGGGAGTGCTCTGTGCCAGGGGCCGGGCAGGTGGGCAGTCGTCACCTGCCGGGGCCTGTCGGTGAGGAGAACGCCCAGTCCGAGTCCCTTCTTTGTTATGTCCCCGGAGCAGGCGCTCGCTCCCGCAGCCCTCTCCATGGCCGGGTCTAAGGCCTCTTCCTACAATTGTTGTGGGTGTTGGTGTTCCTCATAGGCCTCTGCACACAAATAACCGTGTGTGAGGACTGCTAAGATCCCGATTTTGTTTGCAGAAAGCTAACGCAGCGTGGTCTCTGTGTTCTATAAAAGAAAAAAAAAGTTTTCTCATTGTTTTATTCCTACAAACGTATAAAATACTAGTAGTGTCGAGTACAGAGTGTACTTAGTGTTTTGGGTTTGTTTTCTTTTTAGATTTTTTAAAGAAAATTTAATTTTTAGTAAGTGATCGTGTAGGTGTGTAGGATTTATTTAAAACCTATATGCTGTCTTATGGGAATGGTGTGATTTAATTTGCATGATGAGTCAAAGATTAAATTGCATGACCTAGGCTCTTTAGTTTCAGTGAGGCAAGTAACAATGGTTGGAAGAACAATTTAAATGTAGAACTGAAGTAAAATTTGATTAGCAGCAGAACATAGCAAGGTTTTGTGTGTGTGTGTGTGTGATTTTTTAAACTTACCTGTCAGAAACTTTGATTCAAGGCCCTGGGTTTTCCTTTCAGCAGCATGGTTTGTCTTCAGAAGATGTGTCTTCCTTTTTAACGCAAAGAGCTCATAAATCATATACTGTCAGAGGTCATTTAATGTCCTGAGCTCACACCTTGACATTGAAGCTTTTAAATAATAGTTTTTTACTGTTTCAAATATCATGTACCTTTGGTTTATACCTGTTACCTTATACCTGTTGATGTGGCACATGCCTTTAACTGCATAGTTAAAAAAAAAAGCCAGGAAATATTCTATGGGCTAGAGTAAGCATGGTGCCTCTTTTCGGGTCAGAAACAACTTGGGTTTTCTTCTTTTTTTTTTTTTTCTTTCCAGTTATCCTGTACAAATGGGCAAATCTGATCTCTAAGAGTGGTGCGGTGCCCCATGGCACCGTGTCATGGACTCGCCGTTGTAAGAATGTTGTATTTTACAATTAGCTTTGTGGTTGCCTTGCGAGGTGAGAAACCATGGAGTCAGCCAGCTGGTGTACTCTTGGCTTAAATTTACTTGTAGTTACACGGTAATCTCGATGGCAGTGCAGTATACGTGTCGTTGGGAACTTGCCTTGGTCAAACAGAGCAAGTACCTTAGTACAGGAGGAGGCTGTGTCTGGTGGTGTTGGGAGCAAGTGGAATAAAGGTCTTGGAATGTCAGTTTGTATGTATGGACTAATAGCTGCTGAACATTTCTAAATGCAGATAGCATTAGTGTTTTGGGGTTTTTTTTAAATTGTGTTCTCTATGTTGACGCAGAACTTTGCATTTTGTAGGCGCGTGGTTGTAGATGGAGAGTGATAAAACAGAATTCATATGTATTTTTTTAAGATGTAAGTATTTATACAAATAAAGAAGACTAAATAAAAGTCCCAGTTAAGTAATACTCTGTGGCAGTATGTCTTTGAGAGATAATCGTGCTCTTTGCACATTATCAAGCACAGACAAATGTGTATTCCCAATGTACTCTGATAATATTAAGAAAAACTCCACCTCATG
The DNA here is from genome assembly GCF_000703405.1 of Apaloderma vittatum. NCBI lineage: Eukaryota > Metazoa > Chordata > Aves > Trogoniformes > Trogonidae > Apaloderma > Apaloderma vittatum. The sequence goes on along the minus strand of NW_009735022.1, from coordinate 23,432 downwards.
GAATTCCTTGATTCCTCTTACGAAACATTTATTCAGGAGGGAACGGTATCCATTTTTGCATTCTCTCACGGCAGTTAATGTGTTAGTGTCATTAATTCATGGATGATAGTTGAAGGAGACCTTACTGTTGTGCCGTATGTACTGCACTTTCTAGGCTTCTTTATGGCATTTTTGTGAATATTAGAATTACTGACCAGTGTTGTCCTCCCTTCGGAATCAATTCTTTATTGAGTTTTGACAGATATTTTTTTTTATGTGATGTTTGCAGTGTTAATTTTTTGCGTGAAATCTTTCTGAAAGCTTTGATAATCTCTGTAATGCACTTAAAAGGTTTTAGACACTTGATAAAATGATGTCTTTTTTTTTTTTTTTATACTGCATATCCAGTTTTGCAGTGGTGCTCTGATAGTTGATGCTGGCTTGAAACAGGGGGCAGGATGGAACCCAGATGACCTTTTGAATTCCCTTCTTGCCCTGCTTTTCCGTGCTTCTGATACTTGATAATATAGTTTAATTACAAGAGCAGCTATTGAAGTGTGATTACCTTTGCCTAATTGAAGGCATCTTGCAGCTTTCCATCAAAAATAAGATTTAACTCATCTGCTCCTTCAAACTTAATAGTACCACAACAGCCTGAAGCTATTTATATGAGTAATAGGCAAGGCAAAAATATGAGTTGAATTTAGAATATTGTATTTACTCTCATGTACAATTAAAATCTGGTAAATTTAGCAATTTCTGGTAAGGAAACAGCGGGTTAGCTGCACTTTAACCACTTCTTAGCTGCAAGCTGAAGGCAGATACTAATCACATGGGGCAAAAACCTTTTTTTAGTTGTTCAGTGATCCCAGGTGATAATGTTCACTGTAACTGTATTTTTGTAGCTGTCGATAAACCTCAAGCAAGATGAAAAAATCCTTTTGCTGTTAGTGCTCAAGCTGGTGCTACTTTCCCAATTCATTGTCTAATTTCAGGTCTTTTAATCTTAGTTGCTTCTAAGTTCAGCTCTCGTTCCTGTCCGTCGGGGCTCTCTCTTTCCCCATATTTTCTCTCAGGATCGTGCTTCTTGCACCACAAGATGTGGAGGTGTGAGCCAGAAGGAAGCTGAGCGTCTTCAGTCAGAAGGTGAAACTTTATGCTGAGATCCCTCCCCACCCCCCCAAGTGCAAACACAAAGGTTAAATTAGAAGATGAGGCTGTCGTGAATTATTTTAACGGACTTGAGCTAGGCTTTTAAATGCCTGCTTCAGGAGTACCTAAGGCTTAACTGGTGGTGTCATGTGAGTTTGGTCTTTCTTTAGCCTGAGCAGATTTATGGGCTTTCGTTATTCTGCTTTATGATAGAATGGCACATTTGTTTGTCCCTGTTTAAATACTCTTTGTAAAGGATGGAATTCGGAATTGATCTATACTGGAAGTGGCCAAAATACTGTGTATTTACAAGATTTACTGCGGTTGTTCCTCAGCAGCCTTCATGGCCTGTTCTTTTCTGACAGCATTAATTTAGAAAGTAAATAGTTTAGGTCTATATAAACAGCTTCAATTTGCTTTCTAACTCCCTTGTTTTGAGTATTCTCACTTGTTCTTCATATAGTCAAAAACCACAATAAAAAGTTCCTGACTGTGAACTTCAAATATGCTAAAAGGAAGCAAATTTTAAGACTATCCACAAGGGCATAACATTCTGGTTGAAGTCACTGAATGTTGTAGCTAGTCTTTTTGTTGACTGGGAATCTGCTGCTACTTCTAAAATACCTGGTTCCTTTCTAAAGATCCATTTGCTCTGTAGTTTTTCCTTTCAAACACTCAGAGAATTCATCACAAAACAGTTAAATATAGCAACACAGTTCAAAAATGGAGAAGTTATAATTAGTACAGAGCTGTAGTATTAGTGTAACATGTTTTTCTAAGTTCAGAAACATCTTTGGACGAAGCTATTTAGGAGTTACTACTTGGAGTTATTTTAAAATGTTCAGGTATGCTGTCAAGTGTTTCACAGTGAAAGGGCTGCATCAGTGAAAAATTGCTGTGGGCTGCTTTTGATCTTTACCCCGTGGCATATTATTTTTTTAAAAAAATCAAGTTGTACCGGTAACAAAATCATTTTTCTTAGTAAAAGAATCTAATTAAAAGTTTAACTGCAAACTCTGCAAGATTTGAAACGTGACACTTAAAACCAGCTAGGATGGAGCTTGGCTATAAAATAAATTGAATGAATATGTCAACTTTTCAGGGAGTTGAATATGTGTGATTGCGAGAGGAGTACTTACATTCCATCATTTGGGTGTGCAAAATGCTTTATCTCCTTTGAAGTCATTTGTGTTAAAACACAGAATGAAACAATGACCAAGTGTTCCCAGAAATGTGGAATGCACCGTCTCTTTGTAGCTGCTAGAGGTGCCCAGGCAAACAGCTGACACCTGAAGAAGTAACCTTTCTGAAAAGTTTTATTTAGGGACTTTGAAGTAAAGCATACCAGTGCGTAAACGTACGGAGAACGGCTGCTGAACAGACCCTTGTGAAAGGCCGCTCCATTTCTTGTGTCTGATGCTGCTTCGGATTTTTCCAGGCGGGATCCGACTGCGCAACTTTCCCTCTCGTTTTTGTGTTTGCACCCCTGGCCAAGAGCTCGCCTAGGAAGGCTTACCGTGGATGGATACCATTATTCAGAGCCACACCAGTTTCCCAGAACATCTGCTGAGCAGCTCAAGTAAAAAAATTAGATAAATCTGCAGACACTGAATTATCGGAAGCATCTTGTATAGTGTGGTGGGTTTGTGCTGATGGCACACGTTCGGAGCATCCTGCTGCCCTGGAGTCTCTGATCTCGTCCTCTGGATGGGCACTTGCAAGAGTTTTTGCTACAGTTGTAGAAATGAGGCAAAAGTTACTTGTGTGCTTTTAAGGTTACAGGTGAAGTTATGCCCTTTACCGCTTTGGCAGATGGTCTTCCTTTTAATACACGTCAAAAAATGTGGGGTGTTTTTTCCTGATGTATTGTAATGATTTATAAAATAAACCAGTATTTTTACTTTATGAACTGTTGTGTATAGATAAAGAAAAAAGCGAAAGAAAAGTTTGTTCACGGAGGAGTAAGATTTTTAGAAACTGAAATGATTTTAATTCTACCTAAATGAGACCTTAATGCTACAGGCCTGTGCTGGGTGTGCTGTAGGTGAGCACTGAGAAGTCTCTCCCGCAGAGCTGATGAATGCATAGTTCCTCCAACCTGTCACACCTGCTCTTCAGGTCCCAGCCTTCTTCTCACTGGAGGTTGTTAGTGATGGAGAAACGTTACGGGGCAACTTAAAGATTTACCTTGTAGGGGAGAGATTTGAGGCACAGTTCTTGATAAAAACTTTTTCTATGCTCAGTACCGTAGTAGAAAAGTGTTGAGAAAGCAAAGTTCATCTCTCAGTAGTTAGCACATTTTCAGGACCTCACTTGCTTGGGCTGATTTGGTACAAAAAGTTTGATTACATGATTGCTTTCATTTTTTTTCCCAGCAGGACCTTTTGTTCCATCGGTACCCAAGACAGTACTCAGTGAAGGAGCATCCCCTGCGTGTTCTTATTTAGTCGCAGTGTAGTTTTTTTATTGTTTTGCTTTATTGTGTAAAATTCAAGTTCTCTGAAGACAGAAGGATTCATGTTCTTGCAGGTTTTTAATTGATTCACAGATACTAATGAAAGTACATTTCCGGGTTTTTTTTTAGCAGCGTGGCAATTCTCCCCTTTTTTTTTAGATAATGATGCTTAAGCATGGAAAATTTTCTCCCAAGTTTGACTGATTTTGTGTGTGTTGTCTGGTAGAGCACTTGAGAGCTTACGCTTTCAAAGAGTTAGGTTTTTTTTTCTCAGTGGCATTTATTCATGATATGAGATTTCAGTGGCCTAAACATAGATATCCAGTAGTATTTTCGACGCTCCACGGCATCTGCCCGAGACGGATGATTTTCTGAAGGGGCAGATTTGAACCAACTGCGCTCTTTTAGTGCATTTGTGGTTGCTTTTGTCATTCAGGCACCTGAATTGCTGCTCTGGTATTTGTTTTCACTCTCAAAGTCTCATTTTGGGCTCCCAGAAGAGGATGGGTACTGAAGTGATGACCACGCGGTGGGCACCTGGGTTTTGTGTTGCTTAATGAGAAAGGGAGATTTCGAGCAGAATTCTGCCATCTGGGGCAATACTTGAGAGTCTTAAGGACGTGGTTTTGCTGTTCTGTGCCTTGTTGCATGCTTTCCAACTTGAAAATCAAATAAGGAAAAGTTCCTATGGAAAATTCAGGGCCTTTTTTTCGGTTGTCTGATATAGTTTGTCAGTGGAATGGATGAAGGCTTCTCTTTAAGAAAGTACAGTTAAGGAAAGCTAAAATAATAAAGATAATTAGAAAAACTTAAGTCTCAAAGTGCTGTGTGTTAGACCTGAGTATTTTGTTACTTGAACATGAGAAATTCGGCTTAACTTAAAATACGATCTGAAAGCAAACACAAGCTCCAGCAAGTAGCATTTTTTTTCCCCTGAATTTCATGGCTAATGATTGACAGTGAAGGAAACTTATTGAAAACGTTCTTAAATTATCTAAACACGTGCAGCACTGGACGCAAGTCTTTTGATTTGTAATCTCTAAGAAAAGCAGTGTATTGACTCATCAGTATTGACTAACATAGTTCCGTTTTACATCTATAATTGGCGTTGGGCAGTATTTAAACTCGGCTACCTCTGTAATAGGGTGGAGCTGGAGTAAACAGTTTTTCTGTTAGGAGCTGTAGCCATGCTCAGAGCATTTTGGGCAGAGTCCCGGCAGAGCTGTGCAGTCTGGCTGGTGGTACTCTTGACCCACGTGTTCTGGTGAGAGGGGATTAACATCCTTAGACCTTAATTTCAGGGAATATTTTCCCAAAAAGTCACAAAAACTTGGAGGGAGGGACGTTTGTGCATGATGCCAATCGTACGAATGCATCAGAATTTTAAATTCCGTGAAAGAATCGCACATCAGTTTTCTTCATTCCTTGAACTTGGAAAAAACAAACAGGCTCCGACTCTCCAGCTTTCTAATTGGTGATGGTAGTTATTCCTTCCTACCTATATATATATTTTTATTTATCTTAAAGAAAAATGAAGTCTGTTTAGTGAGCTTGCATTCTTGTTTGGGAACTTAGCTGTGTATATATATGTATAAATAGAATTAACAGTCCTGTAGGCATGGATTTATAGTGTACATCCGAGAGAAGACGGATGGATTTTCCTTCAAGACTGCCCATGCAAGGCTTTTTGTTTCTCTTAGGAATTGCACTGAATAGTCTCAGCGTTGGTGCAGTCTACCTGTTGGGAGCCCGAAGAGTAGTTCTCCGCTCCCTCCGGCATTGGCAGTCGAGTATTTACGTATTTTGAGGACTTAATGGTATCAAATCTAGGAAGAAATGTTAAATCTGTGCTTCAGACTTAGCTGTTCTTGAGCTCTTTAGCGAACAAGGAGAAGGATTGTTGGCCAGAAATACAGAATCTTTTCTCTCTGAATGGATTATTTTTAACTTTCAGAATTACTTGCAAGCATTGAAAAGTCTTAGTAAGTGCAGGAGAAGTTTTTACGACTTGTCACTTCTGTTTATTACGGTGTTCTAACTTTCAGTGGTATGGATTCATGCCTCTCAGATTTATACCAAAACCGAGAAAATCAGACTTTCGTGAAGTCCCTAAATTAGGTAACTAAACTAATTTTAAAATGACTGTGAATGGGAAAATGAAATTCTGTATTTTAGGAGCTACAGGGGAGATCTGGGTAGTTTGCAACGCAATAAAATAGTATCTTTCACATTGTTTATTTAAATCTTGCTTGACTTGGTAGGGGAAAAAAAGTAATTAATAGGTATCTGAATTCTGCCAAGTCCCTTGAGTTACTTCTCTATCTAATGGGTGGTTGATCAGGTTCCAGAATTGTCACTGCTTGCATTTTATTTTTGTTATTTTCAGAAATTTTAAAGATATCATTACAGTTTATCTTACAGAATTTATAACTGCAGTCCAACTTTAGGTTATAGTTTTAAAGCAGAGTCTTGAAAGCATAACCTTACCTTCTCCTTCCAAAATTTAGCAATTTCCTAATATGTTTCTTACTTTTATTCTTGAAAATGGAACTACAGTATAAATTTTTTTTGAGAATTATTTCTTTTGATTTGACTTTGTGATCAGAACAAGTTTTTTAGCATAGAAAATATTTTTTTTCAAAGCTGTTAAAGCTTTTGAATAACTTCAGAGTTCACCAAGGCTGTGAATTTTGATAGCTGCGAATTTTTCTTTCTAGCCTATTTGATTGTTTGATTAAAAGGCTCTTGTTTGATTGAAGCCTCTTGGCGATGTAGAAAGCAATGACATTATACTGTTGTAAACTCCTACTGAGGTAATTTTTATAATCCCTTATCTAAATAAAATCAGTGTTAAGCTGGTGCACCAATTAACAATTTTAAATGTTGTTTTGGCTTTTTTTTTTGTTTGAGTTTGCATGTAGCCCTAAGGAAGAGAGAAGGGCTTGACAGGATACTGACAGAGCTGAAATACTTTTACTCCCATGCTGTGTGTTATTAATTATCAGCTAAAATGCAAGAGTTTCCACCTGAGCTTGGTGTCAGCCCTTTGGAAGATCTGCTGCCCTTCGGAACCATTTTTCCTGTAGCTGCGGAGATGATGTGTGTTATTCCTTGGGTAAGCTGGTAGAGATAACTTCTTCTTGTAGTGTTCAAGGTTCTCTTGGTAGCGTTGCGCAGCAATTACATTAGAGGGTGGTTGAGAGCTGTCATTTTAGTATTGCAAAACAGTTTGCTAGTTCCTTTTTTCCAGTCCAACTCGTAGCAGATCAGATAAGGGAACTGTCCCTCAGAGATACTTCAGTTTTTCCACTGTGTTCGTTGACCTAATATTAGTCGCTTCGTGTTACAAGCCTCATTTTTCACTTGCTGTCTCGAGACTGGTAGCTCTCAAATGTTTTTGGTTTGTGGACCTCTAGGTGTGTTGCAGGGGAGGTGCTGTATATAAAATAGCAACAGGCTGGGTTTAGTTACCTTTTGTGAACCCTCTGGGCTCTTCTGCCTTGGAGAAATCACCTCTACAACAGCTATTTCTAGCTGTATTGAGGCCAAATCAATTGGCAAATATTCCTGTTGGAAAGCTGTGGTATTTTCCCTCCTCCCTCCCATTTTATTTTGTTTTTAATGCAAAAATGCTTTTTGAAACTAGTGGACAACTTGTCTTAGTTCTAGCAGTCAGGAACTGTTAAGGTCTTATTTTCTTCTGAGTTTGGCTTGGAATAAATTTAAATGTTAAACTTCTTAAGAGGGACTTCGACCTGCCTTTCCCAACATTGTTGCTTTCTTCTATTTGTTGCTCTGATGGAAGCCCAGAAGTTTGCTTGCTGTGATGGGGTCTACCTGGAAAGACAAGTCGAGTGTCCCCAAAAGGGAAAACCAGATGAAATGTGGCACGTGTGTATAGCTGATGGGTCACCACAAGCACATGGCATGTTGTTTCTGTTCCCTTTCTATTTAATGTACAAAATAACTTTTAATAACTGAAACTCTCGGTGTGAGGAGGGAAAAGGACTTTCCCATGGGTTTTTCAGGAATATCTGGCTTTTCAGAGTGTGTGTGCTGGCATATCCTGCTGTATCTTAGATCTTTGGACTGGTGTCTTGTGGGGCATCAAAAGGACTTAGTTAGGTCAGCGTTCCAAGAGCTTGGACGCATTTTGGGGAACAATCTGGATAATTCCCCCTTCTTGATTCCCATGCTGCAGAGCAGTTCACAGCATGAAGTGACGTTCAGAGTTGAGGTGAAACTTCTTTCCCTTTGCCTCAGAATATTGGAAGGAAAAGACAGTGGCATGATGTTAAAAGTTCTGGTTCTCATCTTTCCTGAAGGTTTGTGCCATGGGTAGTTCTAACCGTGATGCGCATCATGTGTGCCCTTAAACATATCGTTCCGCGCTCTGTGATCTGCCTTGCCCCGAAGGAACACACCTGTCTGGGCAGTTGAGGTGTGGTGTGGTTTATGGATCAGGAATCGAATCCCTTACTGGTTTTGAAGGTTTAGACCAAACATCTGAACTGGCAGGAGAAACAGAGGTGCTTCGAGGGAGCTGTGTGAAGGACACCTTTTTACAGCCACTTTAGGTATATCGTGGTCTTGAAATTATTTACGTGGAATTGCTATATCGCCATGGCTAGTTCTTTTCTGGGGAGAATGGAGGGAATTATCATCTAAGGTTTTGTTTGCTGTTTGTTTGGTTTTTATTATCACAGCACACAGTTTGATCATCAGTTGAGTAATGACTTCTAGTTTAGTTGAAAAGGGAGATAATTTTATCAATGTATTTTTCTCTTTCCTGAACCCTTGGCAGTTTTTTCCTAGGCTAAATTTCAGCCAGCTACTACTTCTTGTGAGTTTATTTCTTACAAACACACCGGTGTCTTGCTGGCAATGAAATGTACATCTGAATATCAGAGATGTGTTCTGACCTGTTTTTTCGTAATTTTTTTTCCTGTTTCAAATGATGTCCACGAAACTAATTCTTGTTCTCGATTATTTAGGGAAAAAGAGGAGTTTCTCCTGATTAGCCTCTGATTTTGCCAGTCTTTGCGCTGTTTTCCCATCTGCCACGTTGTCCTTGGAACGGTGTCCTCAAGAGGAAGCGGGGTTTGTCATCTGAGGATAAGCTGGGTGAAAGTTCCATACTAAAGAATACCTCCCCACAGCTAGCTTGGGAAAATCAGACCCTTGATGTATGGTGGTACTGATTTTGGTTGGCAGTGTGAAAGAAAGAGCATTCTTTATACGGGTACTGAAACAGTAAAACTGCAGCACAGTTGCAGTTATTATGGTCAGAGGTTGTGGTTTTTTACTCATAGAAGCTGTATCTGCACTAGTAGGATTTGCCAACAGAGCTGTGTCAGTAAACCCTTTTTGTGTTGTCATCAAAACTGTTTTAAGTGCCAGGGGCCATGGCAAAAAAAGCTTGACAGAAAGCAAAGTTGTCAAAATGGACAGTGACCTTATGGATCAGCTCAGGTACTGGCTGTACATCAACTCTTGTACTAGATAAGGATAATTTAAGGGAAAGAAATTAACTGCTCTTTGCCTTTCCTGAGTGAGGATGTGCTGAGCTAGAAGGAAAGGATTCACAGCAACGGTGGGGTCATGATTCTGAGTCGTTTATTGATTGCCCTCTCCTGCTTTCTCTGTGAGTCAGTACATAACTCCCGTAGGTTATTTGTCAGGAACTCCCTTTTGCAGAGGAGCTATGTAATCGTTAAGTAATGTGCCAAGTTCTCTCGGTTTCATGTAGCAAGAATCAGCTTGGGTTCATGAGAGCTGATCTCAGAATAATTTACATTTTAATCTTTGTGTCACACTGATGAGGTCTCTAAATTAGAGACGTAAAAAAAAAAAGAGGAGTTACCCATAGGCTCAAAGTCACCTCTCAGGAGTTTGACCAGTTGACTCAACATCTTTTTGCGGCGCAGCCTGCTGTGCCTGCAGGTTTTGGGTTTCAGCCCTCGTTGTGTCAGAGTAACGCACAGAAGTAAACCCAGTGACGTTAAGCTGTGCCTGATGGCATGTCATCTCGGCTAGCTTGGAAAGAGCCGTTAGGACTGAGGTGAGTTGTACAGCAGTCTGATGTAAATAGTCTTTCAATTGTGAACTCCCAAATTGATTATTTTGGAAGGGAAGTCTTCACAGGTGTGATACGTCAAAGCAGAGACTGGTGTAGTTTGTTATTCTCTGTCTGTGAGTGGTCTGGTGGGGCAGATGGGTACTCCTTCATTTAGCTTCCCAATTTTTAAGTCAGTGTTTTTAAGATGTTCCTGAGCTACCTTGGGATCACTTTTTCGTAGCCCATTAACTTCACGATTTCATGTTGTCATTTCTTAAGCGATCTTGTTCCTCTGTAGGTTGTTGGTTAAAGATTGGTTGTTCTTCAGATAAATTAGATGTACATCGGATGTGTTGAACTTAGATAAACTCAAGTTAAACGTTAGAAGTTTCTAGCAGGCCACAGAATTTGGTCTCCAAAGGAAGTAGAGGAACCACGGGAAAAAATATTGTTGACTTTCTTAAACATTATTTTTAAAAGTAAAACCCCCAAACCAAATTCCCCTCTCAGAAAACTACATTTGACTAAATACTTTATCCATTTTGAGGTTTTTTTCCCCTGGTTTTGTTACTTGTGCTTCTAGAGAATGACTTTACTGAATGTAGTTTTTTGTTTATTGAGAGAATAGTCTCTAAAGAAAATTGCACCTTAGAGGGTTGCACCTGGAGCAATCCCAGGACCATTCTCGCAGTTTCATTGTTCTCAACTTCTCTTCAAAACAAACCGCCCAGAAAGCGCACGTGCATTTCCCTTCCTATCTCGCGCTTACTTACGGCTCTCATCCTCCTTCCTTACGTAACTAACTCATGTTGTAGTTAATCTGTGTTTCCTCTGTCCATTGCACAGGCTTTCTCGTTAAAGCTGAATGCTCATGCTGTGGTGCTTGGGGGGTTTCTGCCCTTTGCCTGCGCAGTTTGTGGTACTCGTAGTGTCTTGGGTTACTGGGACATCTGAAATGAAGTCAGAGATTAAACCACAGTGTGTTTTCTCCCTCCCCTTTTGCCACTTCTTCACTCTCAGAATTAACTCTTAGACGTGTATCAGAAATTTGATGCAAAGAGAAAACCTGTGGAAGGGAAGGGGAATAATACAGACCAAGGAATGGAAATAGTTACAAAGGAGACTCTTTTTGCTTTGTGTTTTTACTTCCAAGGGTGGGTAGAATGGCATGTATGTCATTGCAGCTTTTTTTTTTTTTTGTCATGTAACAAATATTCTGAGTTTTGTGATGATGCAGTAAAGGCATCTGAGCCAACAGGGGATTGAGTGTAATGTCAGGTTATGAGAAAATCATTTGAGCTTCAACCTGACCAGGAGTGGGTGTATCGTCTGACAACTGTTCTTGAAGTTCTGAGTAAGTTGGGTTTTTTTGTGCGCTGTGTGTTAGAGATAGTAGTTATTTTCTGTGCTGAAATTTGTGATTATTGTTTTTAAAAGATATATTTACCAAGGAATGGGTGAGGCATTTACTCGTTATACCGTATTGCAATATAGCAGTAAGGTTTGTGGAGAAATGGCTGGGTGGGGTAACTCTGAGCAGTACACCAGGGAAAGAAGCTGAGTCATAAGATTTCTTTGAATATTGAGATACTAAACATTAGTATTAACAAGCTTTTGTGCTTATGATGGATCTCTGAAACCCCTGAAAAGCAGCAGCCTTATTGAAGGCTGATTTCTACCTAAGTTGCTGCAAACTGTGTGTTAAAGTACAGTGAAGATAAGTCACAAAGTATAATGTAATTTTTGGAGCTGCCCTTCTCATCCCCCCGGTGTGGTGCAGGTGTCTGCTGGAGAATCAGGCTCTTGAAGAGGCAGAAGGATCCTAAGGTAATTGAATGGCAAGAGCCTGCTTAATGAAAGGAATCAGCTGGCATTCGGTGCTAAAGAGACAAGCGGGGCTGTGAACTGCTGGCGACTTAAATGCTTGAAATTTTCAGGAAGTGGGAAGCTATCTCACATTCTGTATTTAATTTTGACACAGGAATATATTTTCCAGCTTTCTTTCTTTCTGAGTCCATTGAACTGAGCTTTTTTGTTCACTTAGTTGTTCAGCGGAGAATTTTTTTCCTCACAATTTCCATTTTTCTCTGAATTAAGTTACCATTCTTAATAGGGGATTTTTTTTTTTCTCATCCTAATCCTTAAGTGGGTCACACCACAAATAATTTCTGTGATGCAGAGTTGTGAAACTGCTTTTGAATCAGATTAAAGCTTTTGTGTGCTGAGGACTCGGTAGAACAAGTTAATAGTGAATTTTAAGAAAGATGCTAGTGTTCGGTGGTGGGTGGGACATGCCAGGTAAGAGAAGAACATGCCTGTCTTCCCAGAAAACTTATGCAAATAAATGAGGTTCCTCACAAAATACCACAACAGATCCAAACAGATCGTTGATCGCTCTAACCATTTAGTATGTCAAAAGTTTTACTCCTTATGAGCTGGTTGCCGCAGTCCTTCTGTCCATGTTTTAAAGTCATGTTGAAAGAAATGCTGAAGAGATATACAGATGTACTTAGAAGACAGCAAAAACACCTTAGAGCTGGAATATACTCCTAAATTTTGCCAGCTGGTAGCGCCAGTAATTACCATTTACAACCATAGCCATGCCTTTAAAGGCATTCTTAGGCAGGTAAAGTTATGGTTATACTAAATAGTTCATGCTGGAGCCCTGAAATAGATTGAGGTGTGGCTTCTGCTCTTTATCAGTTTCATTTCCTCCGTGATAGGAAGGTTTTACATGTGAGGTTGTATTCATAAACTATTTAGATAGGTATTTTGAATGAGATGCTGTCATGTTTCAATCTGCTCAGCATATCAGAAAAAAACCCTGAAGAATGATTCTAGTACAATGCTGAGGTCTAGAAAGGTGTTTAATCTGGTGAGAAACCACATACCCAGAACCAGGGTACTGCGTGATGCAGTAGACAACATCACGTGAAAGACGTGGAAGGATGTTTTAATGACGAGCACGAGTCCTCAATTTAAATAATAGGCTGAAGGAAATGATGGATGCTGCCTTCGTTCGACTGTAGCTGGGCAATTAGAAGCGGTGAGGCCTTTGAGGAAGATGTGCTGGAGGCAGGAATTCGTGGCGATGAGCTGGCGGCGGCATCTCGGATGCTTCGGAGAGACACCTGGCTCCTGTCCCTCGGCGCCGGCTGCCGCCCGTGCCCCGGTGCAGCGCAGGGCAGCTGCTGCTCCGCTCGCCCCTCGTACTTGGGGAAAGTACAGTTGGCAAGTGGAGGCTGGCTGAATGCTCTGATAACCAGGAAAATTCTGTAATCTTGTACAAGAGGGCTGAATAGCTAATACCGTGTCTGCTTCTGGCTTTGAAGTACTTGAATATTCTTTTTCCCAAGGAGCGCGGTAGCTTGCATAAAATATGGTTCTGGGATCAAAGGAATGGCTGTCAGTCTGCCTTCTGGATGCTGGGCATATCTGAGAGTGAGGCAGTGCTTTTAAAAATGCATCATTTTGTGATCTATTTCTGGGTTTTATCATTCCAACCAGACTTGAGCGGTGCGGTCTAGCTGAACTAACAGCCACTTGTAACAATAAGGGCTGATGAAAACCGATTCACGTTACTCTTCTCAATGCTGGCCTAATGATCCTTGTTAATCCAAGAAGAATACAACAAAAGAACAGGTTCTGAGGGGAAGTCGGTTCTATCAGGACAAGCGCGTGCGTGCTGCGTAATATTTTTCCTACAAACGTGCCTCTCTCCAGCAAGGTGCAGCATGTTGTGTCAGAGTTAGACTGATAAATCATCAGTTAAAAATCTGTATACGGAGCAGACACAACTGTTTGCTGTGGATCCAGGTATTTTGCCTTTGCAGACGCGTTAAACTGTATTTGTTTCAGTCAGTCTCCTCTGTGTTATTAACACTGTTGAATATAATCGACATGTGATGATAATTTCAGGTGATATCATTTCAGGATAGAGGTTGGCAGCTTCCCTCTACCTGGAGGAGGAGGTGTGCCCTTCCCTCCTGCCTGCCCCAGCCCTCTCCTCTCCTCCTCCAGTTCTTGGGCTGGCTTTGCCTCACAGCTGGGAGCCTCTTGTATTGGTTTGTCTTTAAATCCTTTCAGAAACATATATATTTCTTCTTTTTCCTCATTTTTGTTGGGTTTGCTTTTGCCATTTTGTAGCCAGGAAGTGGCTGAAGGGTGGTTTTCCTCCTCTTTTCTTCATCGGGATCTTACTCAGAGCAGTCACCTTAAACTCTTGGTGTGTAAAGAAGGCAGCAAGATGTAGCTGGAGACTTAATATAGTGCAATTAAACTGTGAGGCCTAAAATAGAATAAGAAATAAAGTTAATTTACCTGCTTGTTTCACAGGATTGGTAATGTAAGAGGTTTTGTACATTATTCAAGTAATATTTTGCATGGGGGAGAGGTGGGTGTTTGCTCTTCTGGAATAGTGTGAATATTTGAATTAGATACCTGATTTATGGATCATACTATGCAGAGGAAAGAAGTTAAAACTTTTGTATGTTGTGTTAATTCACGGTATGTCGTAAACAGAAAGAGTTTACTTTGGTGGCTTTGTTTATACAGCTAGTATTCCTTTACTTTTGTAATAGCTTTAAAAGCCTGCATTGGTGGGACTCCAGTGCTGGTAATTCATTTGTCTGTGGAGTAACTCTTTGTGCATGTCATTGCAGTCACAAGGGTTACTGTTATTTCTTGCACTAGTATTTTTCTTGAAAATAGTCATGCAGGCATCTTTATATGCTTTACTTAAAATCAAAACCAAACACCAAATAAGTAGCACCCCACCTACAATAAAAACAAATAAATCAGGTTTTAAACTATAGTGCATGTTTCTGTTACATAGGTAGCACATTTTCTGATCCTTCAAATAAGAAAAAAATAACGATTACAAGAGAGCATACTCCAGGCTTGTGAATCTATTCTTTAGAGAAGAAGAATGTATTGAGAGGTATTTGTTTATTGTGCTTCTCTATTTGTTCTTGCAGCTTTTTTTTTTTTTTTTCCCTGCAAGAGAGCTGTCCTCACAGAGAGAAGCTTTTAAGTGTTGTCTGCTTAGTTAAAGAAGCAATCTTATATGTGGAACGTATTAAATTGGATATATTAATTGATTGCCTGGTCAATGCAGTGAATAAAAAATATAAAGCCTTATACATAGAGCAAACGGGGCACGGATGCGTGCTGCCTTGTTGGAGCTGGAGATGATGCACTATCTGACACAGTGGGGCTACTATCTCTTGTTATCACAAAAGCCCAAATGTCCCAGCGTGCCCGAGCGTGTGTCAGTCTCTCAGTGTCAGTCGAGCTTAAATCTCCGGGTGTCTGGCTCCTTGCCGTGGTGTTGTTCCGTTTGCATCTCTAACATCGTCAAACATTTCGTACACGTGGCCGTGACACCAGTGCTTTGAGGACCTTCATTTTTGTTGCGTTTGGCATGCGTGAGTATCACTGCAGTAAAACACACGTGTAAGAAAGCCTGAGTTTTGTATAATATCATCTGTGGTCTCTTCTAACAAATGGCTAAAAAAGCAGGAGCTTTCTGGCAGTGTAAGATAAGGCAATGCATCCCAGCAGAGCAGAGCTCTCCCTGTACTTGTTGCGGTTCAACTCTTGAAGAGTCCCGTGATCCCTTTCTTAAGCCACAATCAAAACCTTATCACGCATTTGCAAGGCAGCCAGGTGCCGATGATGGGAAGCAGTGAGCATTTGACACCATGTTAAGGCTGTTCTTATTTACAGAAAATGTCATTTGATGTTGTTTCCTTTTTTTTTCCCTTCTCTTTTTGCAGATGTGGCCGGTTGCGGTTCTTTCCGATCTCGCACAGATGTTGTCATTGTCTATTGTGCACGGAGCGCTGCCGGGGGTAGTTTAGCTGGGCTGCGAGGGAACAGCCTGCCTATGTTCTCCTCGCTGCATGAAGTACAGCTCTGAGAGACAAAGGACTGCTCCTGCTTTCTTTTTTCCTTTTTTTTTTTTTCCCCCCGGAAGGATGTGACATAGGTTCTTCAGTGACAGAGTTTTGCATCAGGGCTGGTGGGATCTTCAATCTTGAGGCCCCAGAACGATCTTCCTGGCAGTGGCACTGTATTCCTTCCAGTAATAAAATTGAAATAGCAGAAACAGTGCATTTATTCCATTTAGTGTGATAAATGAAATACCTCGAAGCAAAATGTCACCTTCTGTAATCAAGGATATGGATTTCCTTCTTACGGGTGCTGGCAGTCTTTTCTGATTTTCCTAAATTTCTTGTGAGAAATTCAGACAGGAACTTTACCAAATCAGGGAAGAAAATGTTAGTATAGATATATGATAGTAAGCTGTTATTAATCGATTATTTTCTATTAGATATACTGATATATACAATAAAACTTGTGTATGATTTCTTTGTGCACGTAGGTGTATCTGATTGATGCAGAACATGGAAGCTTTCATGAATAAGTCAAAGTGGTTTTTTAATTGAAACAAGAAATTGAGCGCTGTCTGGAGGCAAGTCTTGCAAACTTAGGTGTTGGACACACCACAAGGACAGTTATTTGTCGTTATTCTATATTTCTCTACATCATATGTGTTACCCATGTAGTCTTAGTTTAGAAGTGATGTACTTGTGATCCAGAGAATCGGTGTGCAGAGACATTTTCTTAGTTTTGATTTCTTCTCCTTGTATATTGCTGGAATACCGGATGTTGTGATTCCATATAACATTTTTACTCTCTGAGAGCTGTTTTGATTTCTACTGGATTTGATTCTGTTTGACACCTAACACAAGGAATTAAAAAATAGCCACTTTTGGAGCCAGTCCTGCTTTGTTCCGCAGGCATAGCCATCTTCCAGAATGAATATGCTGAGTAGTTGTTAAATACGGTTATTATTGGTGATGATATGCAAGCGTGAAAGAATCCGGCTTTGTTTTCAGGCCTCATCTTATTTTGACAGGAGCAGTAATCAAAGGGAGAGATAAAGGGAGCATTTCAGAGGTTGTTGTGATGCTCGAGGTATGTCATCTGTGCTGTGGGGAAGTGGTACTTGCTTTCACGCCTGCCTCTTTCCGGAAGAAAAATGTCCTGTGTTGAAAATACCATAGTTTTCATTGAACATTGTTTTCAGTGCCATCGCTTTTTCATTAAATAACAATGAGTAGTCATGCTTTTCTCTTGTCTGAGGGATGACTTGTGGGCACTTCTCATCTCTTAGGGTGCCAGGTCTGCGTTTGGAATTTCAGCGTTACAGCCCCTTTGTGCCGTTCGAGAACGAGAGGTTTCTGTAATGATGTCGACGATGAGATAATTAATACACTACAAAAGAAAAGCAACAGAAAGTCCTTGTTATCCCTTAAGGAACAGAAATGGCTGGTGGAAGGTCTTGTTTCAACCTTCATGCTGATACTTTTATCTGAAAGTAATGTGATTAAAAGGTTCCTACCTTTATGCTTTTTATCAGCCGCGGTAGGTCACTTGCAGGCAGGGAACAGTGAAGGTAAGATCTCTGTAACTGGTTACCTGAAATACCTGTTCCTGGAAGTTTTCTGCGCTAAAGATCCGTGTGTTTCTGTTCTTCACCTTTCAATTATCGCCCTTGGGCCAGCCCAGCTCATCAGAATAACTCAAAACCAGCATCAGTTTGCTGGTTTTAAAGCTTGATCAAAACCGCGATTGAATAAGATCGGGATTAACGTTTTGGAGTTCATGGTGAGTGAGCTGGCGTTTTAGTCAAGGATCAAAGTGCACGGTGTTGAAGAGGAAACTTTACACGTAGTAGCTAAGGTTGACTGGTTACTAACTTGAGGGACGTTGTGTGGAGATAGAAATGAGTAACTTTCAGGGGATAGCCCTTTGTGGTGACTGTCATCACTGCTCTGTCAGCTTCAGCTGTCTTTTGTGTCTAGCAGAAGTAGCACTGTCAGCGTTTTTAGCGCCGGATTTCCTGTTCTTTTCTGTCTAGATTATAGAAGTATGCTTTATGGGATTCACTTTTAAGAAGTTTTTATTATTGTTTAAATGGGGGTGTATGTGTTTAGTAACAAAAGCTTCTGTTTGCTCTTCCAAGCTACTAATATTTTTCTGTTTTGTACACAGAAATGAATATGTATTTATACATGGGTGTCTGTAAAAGCAAATATATATAAATATACAGAAGAGTGAATGTATTTGGATTTTAGAGCCAAATATTTTTTAGAGAAGGAAAATTGCTCCTGTGAAACAAGTTTAATCTATGTGAAAAAGATAACAGGTGTTTGATTTTAATGTTTTCGAGTGCCTGATTTACCACCCTCTTATTGGTGACAAATTTTGTTTCCCATCACGTGAGTGGGGCTGAGGCTGCATTTCGATCCGGAGTTACGGTGACATTGATATGGAAAAGCCAGGACACACAAAGAGTTTTGGCATAGCGATAAGCTGCCGCTGCAGCCTTGTCTGCATCGTGCTCGTAGGTCCTGCGCTAGGTACAGGCTTTGGTGTCAGTTTTGCGTGTGTTACGGGATGAATATGGATAAAAGCGTGGATCTGGCCAGTGAGTGCAGAGCTGCTGAGGCACAGTGACTTGTGTGTCAAAGAGTAATATCAGAAAATGTGTTGCTTGATGGCATTAATTGGAGTGACTAATCCCCGTAAGTCTTGCTCAGATGTGGAATTTGCACAGTATATGGCTTTGGATATCATTAGTGTACTCTCTGATTTATTCCTGTAGTGTAAGACGGTGTTCTTAGATTCTGCATGTTGTGTTTTGAAAGAAATAGAAACACAAGCATATAAGTTTGTCATGGCAAACTTTAGTTCAGTTGTCAAGGATGATTATTCCACGTATGAATACCTTTGCTACTCTCAATCTTTGTGGTGTTGCATTGACCTCATGTTTCTGTTTTTAACTTTTTTTTTTCCTGTTCTTTTCCAGGTGAAACAGGAGCTGTAGAAGGAAGACCTTGTGGCTTGCAATCATGCCATTCCCTTTTGGCAAGTCCCACAAGTCTCCTGCAGACATAGTGAAGAACCTGAAGGAAAGCATGGCAGTTCTAGAAAAACAAGATATCTCTGACAAGAAGGCAGAAAAGGTACAGTTGGGACTTTCCAGTTGCTAAACAGTAACTCTTAGGGGAAATAAAAGAAACTTACAGCCGTTGAAACTGAATCAATTCGAAATAATTTTTGGATTTTATACTCTGATCAAAGGTACAAAACAGCCGACCCTTTAACAGGTGTGTTTCGTGTTGGTTGGCTCAGCGTTGCTATGCCGCTGGTAGCTGATAGGTACTTAAAATAATTTGGTTTGGAGCTGTACGACTTTGCATTCTTTAATAAGCAGCTCACAGCCATCCAGTATCCTGGTGCTTGTGCCCAGCCAGCATTTGCTTTACTACTGTGCAGTGGTTCTGTCTGTGCTTGTCCATGCAAGTGTGCACAGAACAGAGCGTCTCTGTTAGTGAAACCCAGGAACTTTGTGTCTCTGTGGGTGTTGGTAAAGGATGTACTTTTACCTTTCCTTGCCTTTTCTTCAGCTGGCAGGAAGATGTGGTGAAAAGTTCCTGTGTTTGTACAGTTTCCTGTAAATAGGATGGTTTGCTGCTTCAGGATCTGTACCTGTTGACAGTCATTTACTTCTCAACTTCTAGTCTTGATGTTTTTACTAAAAATTGCCTTCAAGTTCACCCTGCATGCAGTTGTATCCTACTTAGTGGCTCATACAGCAGGGACATTTGCTGATTAGATTCATTTTTTTCCTGCTAAACTTGGCACAAGGGCATAGATTTCAATACTTCCAAAAACTAAGCCGAAACCAAAACAAAAAAACCCGAGCAAACAGAAAATCTCCAATCTACCAGCTTTCGAAGCAGGCTATGATACGCTTCCTGGATCCTCTCCAAGCATTATTTAAACTGTTCTGTGCCATTCTTGGCATTCTTACAGAGTCACGTGTAGGAGTTCATAACAGTCTTCTTCATACTCACCGGTATTTTCCAGAGAGTGTGGCCAGCTTCTCTACATCCAGCTTAACCTAGATGTGGCGCTACTGCTTTAGGTGCAGGAGAATCTGGGTCTTACTGAATTGCCATCTTTAACCTGATATTCTTTAAAAGTGTCATCTCCTACTCCAAAGCCAGCACACAGTATGTTCCAGGTCTCTTGCAGTGTACCATACTATTTGTCCCGGTTTGAGAAGAGCAGGATAAAATCCCTGATGCTTTTTCTCTTTTGCTGGAGAGAAAGATGTTATGGGCTGTTACAAAGGCCTGTGGGGAGGCTGGGAGGGTTTTCTTTTGCTGCTGCTTTTCTTCTTTCTCTAGTAAAGACATCTGTCAGGAGAGGAGGGGTGGGAGCATTCTGAAGAGTCTGTGATGAGACATGGCACTGCCTCCTTCATCTCAGCCTCATTATTATTTCCTGGAGATGTGGCTTGATCTTAAAATCAGTGCTCTTTTGTGTCATCTTTTTTCTTTTTTCGCTTAGACCTCGAATGGGGAACAGAACGGCTTCATTCCTTTGTGCCTAGCTGGGCGCTGCATCACACGCCAGTGTTCTTGATGCTGTAGCTGAAGATTATTATGGACCTTTTGCTTCTCAGTTGCCTTTAATCCCATACCTCCGTCTTCTTTAAAGACCTCGTTTGTGCGAGGCTGCAGCTTTCACGAGGGGTAATAGTCTAAGCCTGCAGAGTTTCTCCTGTGTAATACAGAAAGCAAACACATTCTGCTCGAAGGAGAAAAGAAGGGAACCCACGGTCGCTAGCTTAAACGTGAGGAAGGTTAAATACTGAGTTCACAAGGCTAAGCTGGGTGTGGTAGCACTGGCCCTCATCATCCTCGTTATTCACGAAGGAGACCAGTTGATGAATCTGAACATTCCCAACACCAGTGTCTGCATCTCCATCCCAAGGTTCTTTAGGAAATAGTTGTTTCGTTGGCCAGGCAAGGCTGCCATGACGGTGACTGTGGTTGTGGTGGTTTGTTGCAGATTCTCGGGTTGTTTGCTGGTTTGATAAAGTCGTTCGATATCTTACAGACCAGCCAGTCAGCACATCTGTGAGGGTACGGCTCTGATTAAACACCCTGACTTTGTGCCCTCTGCCTACTCTACAGAAAAGACTTTGGACTTCAAAGATGTCAAGTCTGAGCAGTAGCCATTATTAAAAAATGAGAAAAATTTCAGCGTGCCCATATCTCAGTATTTCGGCATCTTTTAACCTTTCACTACCTGTTTTATTATTATCCTTTCGGCAGTGTAACTTTTCAGCCTCCTTTGGAGAAGAACTCTGTGCTATGAAGAGGCGAGTTCTGTGGCTAGTAGTGCAACAGAAGTAGAAAAACTCACTGCACGTAAAGCACAGAAATTATCTTTTAGGAAAAGAGAAGACTGTGAGAGTTTTTTCTTTTTGTTTTTTTTAACAAATCCATTTTAATAATAATTAGACTTGTATAAAATATGATATCTCAGTAATTGCTTCTTCATTGTTGCTGTTTCATCCAGGGGATGCTTCTGTATCCTGTCAAATAACAACGATGAATTTTGAAGGCTAAGCAGCATGCTACATATTCTGCATTGATTACTGTTTGCAGTAAAGACTCTCTTTTGGCAGAGAATACTTACTTTTCCTACGCTGCTTTTTCTTAAAATTAAGAACAAGCAGTTGTATATTTTCTTTACTCTTGAACGTACAGAATGTGAAATGCGTAAGTAGATTAGACCGAGAAAAAACCCAGCCCACATTGAAAGGAATTGAAGGTTTCCGGATTTAATCGTTGCTTTAAATATTCCTTCCACAAAATGAAGTTAATTGTGAATGCTGTGTTGTTTTATAGCTTAGAGCTGGCCGAGGTTCCAAAGACCGTGCAGCAGCGGCACGGTGCTCTTACGAAAATATTGAGCTTGCTACTAGGTAGAGGATGCCCTTTGACACCTGCCTAACCACAGATTTGTAAGAAAATTAGAATAAGGAATTTTCCCTAGAAATCAAAAGCATAATTACATTTGAACAGAATAACTCAGACTTTTTTTTTTCCAATGCTTGGGATGAAATTTAAAACCTTTAATATTAGTTTTGTGAGAGGAATTAAAAACAAAAGAGATGAGAAAAAATTAATCAAGGAATTCTCTGGGTCATTTTGAGATGTTTTTAAGGTTGTGGCACCTGCTTAGGAACAGAGATCTGAAGTGGCCGTAAAAGCTGGACGGTTTCTTGCCTGCTCCCAGTCAGTCCCCGGTGTCGTGGCTCTAGGGGCTTGTTGGCTGCAGTCTTGGGCTTAGGAAAGAGGTGACAGGTTGCTCTCTGTTAGTGTTTTGGAAGGGAAACTTGAAATGTCGAGTGGTTTATGACTGAAAACCTGTTCATCACGTATACGGTTACTTTTCCATTCCATTCCTTTTTCTTTTTTGTCACCAGAAAGGGGATGCTAGAGGGAAGAGGAACAAAATCCCCTTTCGTATTAATTAATGAGACTTACCCTTAGTTAGTTAGTCTTTTATTCGCATCTCTTCCTCCTCTTTGACTGTCATCAGCATTTATTTTTCTGCTGCTGGTTCACTTGATTGGTAGCACAGGTTACTGTCGTGAGGGTAAATATTTACTGGTGTCATAAACTAGTTCTTCCCTGCCCTCTGACCTTGGGTTAACCTGCTCGTAACGGCTCTGGTTTTGGCTTTTGAATAATAGTCTCAGCCATGGTGTTAGCCAGTGCGAGTCTCTCTTCTTGAAGTTATTGGCTCTGTACAATGAACTGTATAAATATCTATCTATCTATCATGAGACAATGCAAATATTTCTTTATTTTATATATAATGTATATTATAGATAGATAGGGCTTCTGGAAGTAGGGCTTGAGAAGACACATCTCTCATCTGATTTAACTTGGCCTTTCGGTGAGACCTTCGTGCTGAATGTCTGCTGAGAAATAACGTAATCGTTTTTGACCTTTCAAAGTGTCACTGATGTAAATAATCATGTATTTACGGAATTGTTTTGTAAGCATTTAGAAATCCGGTCAATTGAAATAGAATTATTAAAATGCAGTTTGCTACTTCTGATAGATACTGGTCTAGACTAGTAAAATATTCACCAAACACAGGCTCAAAACTGTCACTGGTTTTACCTTTTGGGTGGAGGTTTTCATTGATAGTTCAACTTGTTTAACCGCATTATCAATGTGGATAGAACCCGGAGCCTGCTGAGCTCATCTTAAATACTTCAGGACTGGCAAGGTGTTCTTTATCTTTTTTTCTACTCTTTCTCTAAGTAGAGGCAAGTGTTGCTTCATAAAGCTCAAATACTCTGGCTGTACAAGTTTAAATGAAGGTATTTGCACTGCTTAGCATTTAAGGAAGTAGTGAATTTTGGAAATATCAGTGAAATACCCTAGAGACTGAAATAAACTGTAATGGTTCATGGCTATAAAAACATGCACCTGTTCTGGTGTAACAGTCTTACATGTTACTTTTATGGTGTCTGTTGTTCTTTTGAAATAATATCTTCACACCTTTGATAAAAATAAAGCAGTACTTCCTTTTTTTCCCCTTACTTTACATTTTACTTTTATGGTTTGACTTCTCTTCAAATAGCATTGATTGTCTGGCACCATTGAGTTTCAAATATGACTCGTCACAAAACTATTCCTAAAACTCTGCTCACTCTGTGGTTGCTCCTTCCTGGTGTTGAGAATATATATAAAATGTAATATATATAAAAACATATACGATATAGTTTTAATATATATTTATACACTGTAGTGTAGGTTATAGCTAATACATAGTAGGTGTATATATATTCTGTGTATATAAAACTTACCCTGCTTGTATATTACACACATATGTGTATAT
>NW_009735021.1:0-10500 GCF_000703405.1 Apaloderma vittatum | reverse complement strand
AAAATCTGGCTGAGCCAACCCAATACATTCCTCAAAGTTGAAAATATTATTCTCACCATGACAATGTTGATATTTAGATAATTATTTTTTCACTGCATCGTTATGATGTATGTCACTTTCAGCTTAATCTTTGTGTCATGGCATATTTTTTTTTACAAATGTTGATCAATTACATTACTGAAAATTCTTATCCTCACAAGGGAAAGCTGTGTTTCCCCATCCATGCTATGTGTCCTGCATGTACCTGTGTATAAAACTGAAGCAAAACTTTTCCTCTTTGTTTATTTCAGAAGCAGAAGATGCATCAAAATATTCTTCAGACTTTTTTAAAGACTGATGTAAAAGGCCAGCATCTAATTTCCAACCCCCAGTCCTAAACCAGTTTGTCAACCTGCTAAGCAATTTACCTGACTGTTCCAAAGCAGAAAGGGGAAAAGCTGAAAATATCACAGTTGCCTGAGCCAACACGAGCCCCAGGAGGCCACATGTTCTTTTTGATGTAGCCAAGGAAAGGTCAGGCTTCTGCACCAGCCACAAACCAAATGGGAAATCTCCAGTGGGAAGTCAAGGGCTGTTTGTGAGCAGGACATACTGCTTCTGCAAACCTGGTTGTGCCAGGTTCTCTGCAATACTCATCTTCACAACCAAGGCTGGCAGTTATCAGATTGCTGCACCAGCAATGTAAGGTATTTTGTAATTTTCCTCTCAAAACCAGAGGTACGCACTCCTACGCTAGCTTGGCAAGCCAAAGGTGAGAGTATTAACAAAGCATGGGGAAGCTTCTGGTAAGTGGAGGAGGGAGAGAGAAAATAAGGAAAAATAAGAGGTAGTGGAAAGCATGAGTAGTATCACAAGAGGCAATGGACAGCCTTCTCTATCTCCCTAATGCCTTCAAAGCAAATACATTGTTCCTGTAAATATACGCCTCTTCCCAAAAGATCTGTCTTTGAGGAGTATTCAATATTCCTACACATGAAGTTGGACCTGCACTTAGGATCCAAGTTACCCATTTTCATATTTTTAAACAGATATTTTGTCTTAAGACTTTTAGGTGAAACAAAGGCTCGTAGCCCCTCAAACCCATTTAAAACACCAGAGGAACTGCTAGGGCTTTATTCAATTGTAATGTGTTCTTACAGGTTGTAATTTTAAAGGGTTTTATCAACTTTTGTAATTCTCATTGTCTTATGCACAATCTTGAAGGTTGCAGCTGAGTGCGTGGTGATTGTACAGATGCACACAAGTGTGCAGATCCTCTCTGTGGATTCAGGACCAGAAAATGACCCCTTCCAGTGTTTGTAAAGATGCATCTAAAGATTAATCTGTCCCTTTGTTTCAGAGCTCCATGACTAAGTCCCCAAAGCAAACCCCACTCAGTAAAACAAAATGAATTCTATCATCTACGATTGCAAATATTCCTACTCTGTGTAAAAGTGAAATTCTGGAGACACATGATATGGTGTTTCCTTAACATCTACCCCAATAACCTGCATGGTTTTACTGCTTTCTTCTAAGCTTTTGCATTCTCTCTGCCAACAATGCTCTTCTAAATGTTCCAGGTATTTATTTATCTCCCAGCAGTCCTATTGACCCTCTCTTTGGAACTGCCTCTTTCATTCTTCTAATTAACACCACACTTTGATTCCACTCTTCCAGCATTTTGCAGATGAGTTGTGAGATTGGTGATGTGTCAAGACCCATTGACAGAGTGAAAATTTGTCTCATTCAGTGAAATGTTGCAATTTTTTCTTCAATTTGTTATTTAACCTTACTGTAACCACTTACCAGTGGAGCTGAGCTAAACAATGTTATATCTTCCACAGTTAACCTAAATATATTTATTGGGCCTTGTATCTACTGTAGGATGTCAAAAGATGCTACAAAAAACTTAAAAGCCATCCTTTAACAGAAATATTAAATCAGGTATATTATTCTGCAGGTTAATATCTCTCCTTTCAAGTACTAGGTTTTGCTAAAATGTACATAAAATTTTACATGTCTGTTAGACTGTCTCTGTTTGCTAACCCTTTGAGGAAGCTATCACAGTATTATCTTAGTCATTAAAATGAGGTCATTATTCTTCGTATTTTACAATATATGTATATATTTGATTTCCTAATAAGCGTCCCTTTCTTCTGTAATCCACTCCATCACACTTGTAACAGAAAAAACACAGGTTCTAAGGTTCTGCAGTTTTCTATGGAGAGCATAATATTAGGGAGATTAAACGTTACATATGGAAGACAAACTCTCCCATCAGGTGTCTTACTGGTAAGCTGGAAATAAATAAAAAAGGCATATTTAGGAAAAACCCCAAACAAATATTTCTGAAATTGTGGAGTCAAAAGTTCAATTCACTCCAACTTTTGTTACATTACGCATATTTAAACAAAAAGTTCTGTGTAGGAAGACCGTATACAGCTTTGCTTCTGATTAATTTTCTTCAGTTATTTTTTTAAAGATCACTTACCACCAAAATCCTAACCAAGTTGCAACTACACTGAAGAAAATTTCTGATTAAGTACTATAGTATCAGTCTGTTAGTATGCTTCAAGGATTTCAAAAGCCACTTTTGCACTCAAACTTTCATAAGAAGATAGGAATTGAGAGTAGACCATCATTAGAAAACCACTTTTCGAGAGAAGACTTCAAAATTATGTCTAACTTGTAAATGACCCCTTGGCTTAGGCTAAAGTAAATTCCACCAAGGACAAATAGAAACAGCAATAACAGCATCTGATCTGTGCAGACTGGTTTTCTTTTGGCACGCAGTTACCAATATTCAAAAAAATTGCAAATCAAGGCTACATATTTATGAGAACTAGTCTCCATAAATCTCAAATTTTATCATGTTTGAAACCTCCTTCTAAATGAGAACAGTAAACTTGTAAGTGAAACTTGCAAATCAGTTTTATCACTGTCTATGTGTGCATATGTATGATATATAAATATATTTGAAATTCCAAATTGAACTTGTAAGTAGGTCTGGTAAGTTTTTCTACCTCAAATATCATCTCTTTGCAGGAAGTGGGAGGGGAGTCATGGGAGTGTTATGGCTGGTGTCATGCATGAATATGCATTGCATATATTGCACATGCAGTACCACATCATCTCCTTACTGCAATAGGACTATTGGTCCTAACAACATAAATAATGCTTTAGAAAATAATCCAATTGGTTAAATCTACAATTTTAATAAAGTACAAGCAGATTCTGATTCACAGCAACAGTGAATCAGCTGTACATTTCCAGATGCGGACTAAGCTACAATGATAGAAAGCTAAAAAAATGGGGATGGAAGTCTTACTTGCTTGTATAATATAACATAGTTTACTTCAGTTAAAAAATAGTATCTTCCTCTATTACTGCAGTAGAGACAGCACTTACTGGGACCTCTACTATTTCAGGTACCTGTAGCACTGATTCAAACCAGTAATAGTTTGCTGTGATAATAAAATGATTTATTGTCTGTATATTCTGTAAATCACATACGTTCTGAAAAACTAAAGTGTCTTTAGATCTATTTTATATGTAAGGAATAGTTTCATCATCAAAGCTACAGACAACTAAATGTAGAATAACTGGTGACTTCAGGCATCAAACGAATGAAGGGATAGCCTTCTTTGCATGCTTTGTCACCTCTAGAGCATCCAAAACACAGCTGAAAATAAAGAATACATTTCTGGTCTTAATATAATTTGTATATTGTGACAGGAAGGAAGGATGCTATTGGAGGTCAAACAATTTTTAATGCTTTCTCATTTTCTCTAGTTGTTCGGTAAGCTACTAGAAAAGCGTTCCCTTTTGCTTGGCATCTTCAGAGCTCTTTGTAATGCAGTTTTATATACTTTGCACATCTTTTTCCTCACATTTTTAAACTTGTTAATGAAACTATCTGGAAATGTATCCCTATTATCATGCAGTCTTATCTGAAGTTATACCACACCTAAAATAAGCCAATTAATTAGCTCTTTTCAGCTGCATACTCATTTTCAAATGAATTTATTGAAGTAAAGGATTTACAGCATATGGACTTACAGACTTCTCATGAGTTAAACTGGCATCCATATGTACAGCTTTCAGTAGAGAACTCTAGAGTAATATTTACAATGTAAATATCAACTTTTATTACATAAGAAACAAATATATCACAACTTTCACTTCACAACATATTTGTTCTGTTTTGATGACTAAAGTCATCTCTTTGAAATACTATATGAAACTCAAAAATAGCTTATTCTTGTCATAGACTTTACCAGGTATCCTTCAGAGGTCCTGAAAAAGCAAAGGAGAGATATGTTTTAAATGTAATTTTCATAAGCAGATGCATCATGAGGCGTATAAAAACAGAGAGCAAACAAGAAGTGACACGTGATGTAAAACAACTGCAGTGCCTCAGATCAAGAATCATAGAATCATAGAATCATAGAATCGCCTAAGCTGGAAGGGACCTTAGAGATCATTTTAATCCAGCCTCCCTGCCACCAGGGATGCCACCTCTCGACTAGATCAGGCAACACACGGGGACTGAACAGGAAGAAGCTTCCTTGGAGGTCTTCACAGGAGCATGGTGGGCATTACAGCCAGCAGACCAAGCTCCAGGGTGAGCAAGAAATGTCCAAGGATTAGGCAAAAAATATTACTGCACATGCAGAGCAGCTCACTTTGAAAACAAGTGTATGCTTGAAATGGGTACTCAAATTCAGGTTGTTTGATACATCATCAGCAGCCATAAAATGACCAGTAACAGACAATACTGAGTAAGCAATTCACCTACAGGGAAATCTAGATCATCAGTACAGTCTATAAAAAGAAAAGGACTGAAAATATTTCCAGGATGACACCAATCAGCTGCTGCACCACTACTCTGTCTTGCTTAGTGCCAGCAGTTTTGTAAGGTGCAAAATCCAGGAGCAGGTGTATTTGCAACAATCCTGTCTAGAAGGAACATTTCTTTCCTGAATCCCATCACTTATAAATTATTTTGCTCCTTGAGGATAAGCAGTTTATGTCCTTTCTAATCTTTGAGAACTTTAAAGGAACTACCACATTGGTGGATTTTCTATTGGTCTTTGAAAAAAACAATAATCTCCTATTTTATCCATATACACACTCTCACCGCAAAAAAAAAAAAAAAAAGAAGGAAAAAATTATCTTCAAAGGTAACCTTTTTTCTTACTTGTAGTTCAGACACAGCTGAATGCTGGAAGTCATCCTATCATCAATTTCATAATCCACTTTTAAGAATACCAAACTGGATTCACTTTTACATTACCCTTTCAATTTTATGTCCCTGAAAGTGTTGTGATGTAGAGGGGTTTACGTTTCAGTAAATGAAAGAAATACACTTGTAAATTATTTTAGAAAAAAATAGTGGTATCTAAACGGAAAAAAGTAACTTCAATATTTGCACGTCAGACGATCTCTCTGCAGCACATCTTAGAGGGGAGTCAAGTGCTTCCTTAATGTTTAGGGTATATCTTGCTGATACTCTTAGTCCTAGGGGCAATTCTCTCCTAAAGATATAAATATTAAACAAAATGTGCATCTTTTTTGTTGGTGTTCTTTGTAATTAAAAAAAAAATACATCCTTGAGTTTGTTCTCTGAAGAAATAGTAATTTTTGTTACTAAAAATGAGTCAATTCTGGTTTTATGCTGCAGTGCACTCAAGCTGAAACACCCAAGCGAGTTAGGTGCATTATTAGCAGTGGCATTTAATTAGGAATTTTCATCAACAACAATCATGGGAGAACTTAATTATTGTTATTAATATGATTGTTATGTGCAGACACAATTCCTATTGAAATATGCAGCATTTCATGGAACATGGCTCTTGCCTAGATGATTCTGCTTCCGATAGGTGACACACCACGTATGATTAATCTCATTTTATGGGCCAAGTCAAGAAACAGATAGCAAGAAGAAAGAAAATCTGAGCATACCAGTGGGAGGCGGCTCAGCAACTCATCTACAGAATCATAGTTTTCTGAAAAGGAAGGTTCAAGAAGTTCTGCTTCATCTCGAAGTTTAGCAGGGTTTAACTCTTCTTGGCTATAGTGGATCAGAAACAAGTTTTATTGCTCTCAGGAGAAAAAGCAAATAAGCAAGCAAAATCTTCTATCAGTAGCTATTGCACCTTTTGTTACACTTACACCAAAGCGTTATAAACTACATTAAATAGCACATTTAATGGGTGAAGAGACATGATATTTAAAAAGCAGTTGTCTAAATGAGTAAACATACAAACAGATAGCTCTACAAAAACATGCTGGTACTTCACTCTTCTACTGACTATGACATGGCTTTTCTGAAACTTTTATGTGTTTACTTAAAAGCAGATTTTCAACAATAGTACATTTTCTTTATAAAATTGTTGTTCACGTTTCATAGCTCTGTGGGCTTTTACTTGAGAGGATTTTTTATAAATAAAGCCATTTTAAGAATCTGTCAGAAGCTTTTTAAAATTGCCAGATACTATCTCTTCTTTATTCTTTTATTCTAATCTGATTGCAATGTCTGTTCCAGTCTGGAAAAAAGTGCTGTCTGTATTTGAAAACCATGTTATAAACTGCATTACAAAGTCATTAATGTTCATTGCCTTTTGTTTGTCCTCTCTATATACATACATGGGTATAAATCTTTTCTGTCTTAATAACATACAAGTATGGAAACAATATATATCTGCTTTCTTGTAGTACCTTCTTTTTCCAGTTAAAACTGAGTTTAAGTATTTCTTCACAGCCATTTGCTTTCGAAAGCGGCTGTAGTTGTCAGTGAAGACAGCATCAGAGTGGCGTTTGACAGGACTGTCCTGGGAGCTGGTGATGAAACAATCACAAAGAAAAAAAAATTGATTATATCCATTTAAAGGAGATAACATTAAATGAGTGAAACAAACTTTACAATGTTGATTAGCTAGCTAAAATCAAATTTTCATTTCAGCTTTCATTTCCAACTATGACTTTGGATCTTTCCTCTGTTGAAAAGAAGCCACTGCATCTATTGCTTACTACATATTTTAATAACAAGGATCAAATTCTAGGTATGAGTACTCAGTCTTTTGGGGTACACCTTCCACTGAACTCTTTCTCCTGCTCAACTTTGCCATGGCCCATGGAGTTCTGGAGTTCCTGTCCCAGGATAAAATGGCTGAGTGTGGATTTCATTACTCCCTTCTGCCTGTTCTCATAGCCCAGCTTATTCCTCTTAATAAACTGACTTTATTTTGTTTTATATCATTTGCGTAAATGTATTTTAGTACAATGTCAAGGTGTGAACTGATATAAGTCACAGTAAGCTCTTAAAGGATGTGGTTACTGCTCATAGTGAACTCAGTGAAGACAGAACCTGCCTCAGAGGAGAGTGTAGCATCACAGAAACACCTACAAATGCTTCTTTTAAGGAGGTACCAGGAGAAAAAACAGACCTTGTGAAACCCAGACTTGGAGGCCCACTTTTCTTGCACAGTCTTGGGAAGCCTCAGTGTGTTCTGCTTTAAATGGTCTATGTTAGTTTACAGTGTATGAGAAACTGGGACTATGTGTTCTGGAACAAAGGCAACATTCACATAAATGCAGGACCCAATTTTCACTGAGCTTTTGAGCATATGAAGTAGGCACTCAAAGGAACTGTCGTATTCGGTCAGACCAAAGTACACTACCATTCTGTTCCCAAGAGTGCCCAGCAGTGCTGCTCTGGGATATGAAAACAAGAGAAACATACAATGATAGTTGCCAGCATCCTGCAACCCTTAGTTTATGAACATCTTGGTCTGGAAGTTGCACCCAGATCCCTTGTCTACGGATTTGCCTCATTCTTTTTCGAATCTTTCTATAATACAGATGCCCCAAACATCTGGCAGTATGCTCTACAGCAAGAAAAAAACAATTTTTTTTGCATCTTCAGTGTAAACCAATCGTTTCTTAATTTCATTGAGCATTCTCCTGCTGTTACGTAAATAAATGGGTAATCGATCATTTTGTATTTACTTTTGCCATTCACCTGCCAAGCAAAAACACTAGCAGAGAAAAAGAAATGGCAAATTGGCATGGTAGTCATTATAAGATTGCCAGTATTTATTATCAGTGCTATGTTCAGTGTCTGTTGCTCTACCCCTCACAGCTGTATCAGGAATAAATAGTAGCACATTCATTTAGTAACAAATACCACTAAGTTGTTAGATAGGATTTCCATCTCCCCCATCATTATATCAGTTTCTCTTTTACCATCTCTAGATCACAGAAATGAGAACTTAGGTACAGAAGGGTAAAAAATTGCCAATGAATCCAGCTAGGAAAAAGCTCTACCTAATGTAAGTGTCACCTCACCTAACTCGTTTTCTAACAAGCGAATGCAGATATCTCTTCACAGCAAGCTTAGCCAAAAGATGGCTGTAGACACTGGTGAAAATTCCATCAGCGTGCCTTGCATTTCTGAAATGGACAATAAACAAACTCTACAATACAACCTGGGTTCATACCATTTTGACAACGTTCATTTTGTCAACATACTGTGCTCCTTACCTGTTGTACATATTAAATTAAACTAATTTCATAAAATAGCTTCCAGATTTTCACAATATACCTGTTAGCCCTTCCTGGGAAGTGAATGAATTCATCATACCAGAATGGCAATACAATCAATATTTCTGCAGACGTTCCTAGTGCTACCAGTATTCAACCAGATGCCATGTGATTGACTCTTCCTTTCCTATTTCTCAGTTTGAAAATGTGACCAATCTTTTGGCATAATTCAAGTATTGCATGATCATTAGTATTTATGAAAATAAAGAAACTCACCTATCAATAATTCTGGACAGGTCAAAATAGAATTTCTCAGTTTCAGGTAGTGTGTTCTGCAAAATGTCTGATTCAGACTTTAATGACCCGTGGGCATGATCAGGTTCACTGGCTCCATCAAATGTCATTCTGTTTCCCAATCTGTTGGGAGAAGGAAACTATGTGAAGTACAGTTAGCTGAGCACATGCAACGCTTCACTGCAGCTTACATTCTGGTTTGTGTCAAAATGCACAGCTACATACTTTAATCTGTAAGGCATTTTAAAGTAATCTGGACAAAATAAAAACCACTTTCAGGTATAATCCATGCTCAGCAATACAGTAATTAGTATAACAGATCCTTCTCTCTAATGTATATTTTCTAGATACATGTTGTCGTTGCACAGAATTTATTCCAGTGAACAGTACCTAATGTATGGCACTTACAGCTCAAGTGACAACAATGAAGCTTTCCATAACAACTATATGTTACATAAGAAATGGATAGAATTACCAGCCTCTACCCATGCAAAGCAAAAACAGTTCCAATTAAGACTTTAAAAGTGCATTGAAATGCAATATGAAATAGTTCTTAGTTTTCCTCTAAGGAAAGTAAATCCACCCTCAAAAACTTAAAACCAAATATGAAGTGCAATCATGTATCTCTATGTGTTTTTATTCTCTCAGGTTTACATTAATTTGACAGTTGTAAATTAAAGAGGTTCACATTTAATCTTTTAAACTATGTCACAGCAACTGCTCTGTATTAACTGATTTATAGTTACTTCACATTTTGTAAACTGCTGTTTCTTATGATGTGTCATATTTTATCAAGGGCAATCCAGCTGCATAGCAGTAGTTTGGCATTAGACCTTTTTTCTGGCTGCTCTTATGTTCTCTGGCAGACGACAGGCTCCCTTCACTATAGTAAACCCCTGCATGTGAAGATGTGCAAAAATTACATACTAAAACTAGGATGCCCTTGTAATTTTAGAGTCCTTACAACTATTAGAACTACTTGTATATCTGAGGCACGTATGACTTCCGCCTAGTAAATAAAATGTTGCATAAAATCAAACAACTCAGTCACAACATTCCGAAATCAATAACTGTGCTGTTTCGCTATACTGTTTTCGTTGGTCTTTCTACACTTTACGTTCCTTTCATCTAAATGTAAAACATACCTTTGTGCCACCTGATTCAGTTTAGTCAACACCTGCAACAATTCAAAGCACGCAGCCACACAAAAACTACACATCAGTCCGTATGGACCACTTCCCCTCATCCGTGATTCAGGATTCGAATATGTTCGATTTTGCCTGTAACCGTCTCTGCTTTGTACAAGGTGCATCCACCCAGCTGAACTTCGGAGTTTTCCCACAAGAAAAGCCGAGACTATTTGCATGGAGATGCATCTCGTCCCGGAACACGCTTTATCGCCATCCTCTATGCCATGTACACTGACGGTGGTCACCGCTATCCGGCGGTGGTGCTGGTGCCCCGGCAGGTAGGTGTGTGTCTCGGAGCGGGGGTTTAAAGGCCAGGTTCAGTGGGCACCGGCGGGGCTTGGGCAGGCATCCCTGACCGAAATCCGGGCGCGGAGACGCGCACCCGCAGATTCCCGAGCAGGCACCCCGACAGGCAACGCCGCACAGTGCGGTCGTCAGAAAAGCACAGTGGGTGAAAGACCGGCCCCGTCTCACAATCCCCTCGACCTCCCCG
>NW_009735020.1:0-19555 GCF_000703405.1 Apaloderma vittatum | reverse complement strand
GGGACAGAACCAGGGGGAATGGTTGCAGGTTTCAACAGGGCAAGTTTAGGCTGGACCTTAGGAGGAAATTCTTCACACAAAGAGTGGTCAGACACTGGAACAGACTGCCTAGGGAGGTGGTTGAGTCGCCATCCCTGGATGTGTTTAAGTGTCGTTTAGATGTGGTGTTGGGTGATATGGTTTAGGGGTGACCTTGTAGTGTAGGGACAATGGCTGGACAATGATCCCAAGGGTCTTTTCCAACCTGAATTGTTCTATGATTCTATTTACCCTTTCTAAACACTGTCACTTCCTCTGCATCTTAGGTTTCCTGTAATAAAGAAATTGTCAGAGGTTTAGTTAGGTCACTCAGTTTTTATGGGATAAAACTATGGTTGCACCATGACTTGCTTTTATTTATTCAGTGAGACTTTCTTCTGTTATTACTTAAAAAGCTCGAGAGTGAAATACTCACATGCAACATCTTGCAGTATTACTCACATAATTTACACAATTTCAGGGGTTTTTACATCAAAATAAACAAATCCAAATCCAACCTTCATTTGTACAGTTCTGTTTCTGAACATCTACTGCTCAGAGGCTTTTACGAAATGAGTTTACTGAATGGGTAATAATGGGAGGTGCCTCTGATGGAGATTCCTCTGACCTACTGAACTGAATTTAACGTTCACTTTCAGAATGCCTTTCTGTATTATCTTAAAACTGTGCTCACAGTTACAGTCATGCGTATTGGGACATATCTGAAGCAAAAAGCACAGACGTAAGTGGGTTTTATGTAGCTTTTAAATCCAACTGTTAACACTGCAATGCTTTACTGCACTGGAAATCCACCAGTTTTCCTCTTTCCTCTATCATAATATCCCAGAATTATCAAAAGAGGCTGCTGCTGGCTTCTTATACACCAGACACAAGGTAAACAATATGTAATACCAAAGTCCTAATTCAGTTATGGTTTCATCAAATTAGCTCCACTGTATATTTTGAAAAGTGACTATGTGTGTATTACAAAGACAAGGTTCAGGTTCATTGTGTGGTTATAGTAAGTATTCCAAGGACAAAAATCCATGCCCTTTTTCAGTTACCCTTGGGGATTCTGGCTGTAATACACAAGGAGCCATGTATCATGGTGTAATCCTGCCCCCACCAAAGTTCTCAGGTGAGTCAGCGATTTTATCTCACCTAGAAAGTAATTTCTTTTATTGTGCCTTTTCTTCTTCAGCAAAATCAACTCGTTTTGTACTTCTAAATTAAGACTAGTGTCCTGCTGTGACACAATCATTTATTAGGAAATATTGATTTATTTGACATCTGCATGAGTAAGAGTTTTCTTAAGGATTTTATTC
Organism: Apaloderma vittatum; assembly: GCF_000703405.1. Classification (NCBI taxonomy): domain Eukaryota; kingdom Metazoa; phylum Chordata; class Aves; order Trogoniformes; family Trogonidae; genus Apaloderma; species Apaloderma vittatum. The sequence continues at coordinate 18,212 of NW_009735020.1, read as the reverse complement.
ACTTGAACTTGACACGCCCATCAGATCTGCTTTCAGATGGACTTCCATTTTTAGACGCATCTTTATTTTCTTCTGGCACCAGTGAAATCAACACACACTCTAAATTACAGCCTTAGTAAAGCTGACCTTCCCATACAACATTCTGTACACCTCAGGTCCTGTATTGCAGCATTAAGTAATAACACTGACCAGCCCCAACCCTTGGCAGATCTGTTCTCTTTGCTGATAACATCTCAACTACTCACGCTTAACCAAGAAATTTATACAGGTATTTCTTGAATGTTCTATAGTAACGAATGTTTGAATGGCAGAGTGTTTCTGCCATTGGAATACTAGAAAAGCTGAAAGTGGTCATGGAATGCCACCTCTCAGAGACTTTACCATCTTAATACAAAAGAATGACCTTTTCTTTTGCAGTCTAGGTCATATTTCTATTTCTCCTCTCCCTTCTTTAAACAATTTGCCACGTGTAAAGCATATTGTCAGCACTACAGTTCAAGACAATAAAACTGTGTATTTTGGAAAAATCTCAGCAGCTGTAAAAGGAATACTAAATTCAGTGTGGAAAAGTCAGAAGATATCAGTCAATGACCCAAAGCTCGTTTCATGTCTATGGCATGGTGAGAAAAGTAACCTTCTTCAGGATTTGTTAATGCAGTAATGATAAACTGCCATAATTTCCATGAGACTTGTTCTAGTCTATCGCTTTGAAGAAAACTCAGAAACTTTCTACTTAAGAATTGAGCATGGTTCTCCTAACCTAAGGCTATAGGCTGGTAATAGACTGACTAAAAACAGTGTGTTATAAAGCTTCCTCCATCTTCTCTGCTCGCAAAAAGGCATCTGCAAGACAATGCAAGAGACAGAAACAGCAGAAATACCTGAAAAACAATCCATCAGCAGAACTAAAGTGTTAGACACTGATCAAACAAAAACTGGCACTGTGCACTAGACTGTCTAGAGAAAGAACTTCTTGGGTCAAGGACTGTGGCTGAAAGCAGCGTGAATCTACGACTAAAAAAACCTGTTTTCCCTACTGTGTTAATTCTCTTCATGGAAACAGAGCTTGGTACAGCGCATATAAACTAGATGACACTAAATATAAGCTACTACTTTTTTTTTTCTTTAGATAGGAACAATATGCAAAACTATGACATTTTGGTTAACTCTCCATGAAAAGGAATGACAACTACTCATCATGTAATAATTACTACAATCAGATTTCACCTCTAGACTTTCATCAGAAAACATCTTGGAAGCGAAGAGTTACCTGCATATGAAAACATTATAAATGCGACCTATGTATAACCACATGCAAAGGGGCATCAGGGATGGAGAGGGAAAAGCAAACTATAAGAATATAAAGTAAAAAAAGCCAGTATACTATTTCAATAGGTCATGATTTTTACTGAAACATGGTACAAGAATTTATCTTTTAGATATATGCAATTTAAGAGAGATTCAAAGACCGACATTCCTGTGTAATGACTCACACTGGCTATTTAAAATAAATGCATTTGTACATATGGAGAACACAACAAATACTGGGGTTTTAAGTAATTTGGGATAAGCTGGTAGAGTCAAAGCAATCGGCATCCTAAGTATTTGCCTAAGCAAATAAATTAGACCATTTCATAGGCACTACACATTTGCACAAGTGCATAGAAGGCTGCTGGCAGCATACAGTAACAGCTGACATAAACTATGTTAAACTACTGTTAGATTGATTATCACATTTTAAAAAAAAATAGAAATATATTTGCATTTTCAGTGTTGTCACCTTTTGTGCTGAAAAGGCAAATAACAGATTTTTTTCACTTTGGCAGATAAATCAAAAATCTTTAATAATGAAATTCAGTTTTAATCAAAACAAAAGAAACATGTCAAAAAGTACTTGGCTAACTGATACACATTTTTTGTTTGTGTTTAATTTTATTTTTCCTTTTTTTTCTTCTACTCAGATCTCATTAACATGAATTCAGCTGAGACTCTGGAATACAGCAAAAACTCATAAGCTAATGTAGGCTGGTATTTACTTCTATTGTCCACAGAAAACGTGACTTGTCCGCAAATGTCAAAATATCTTGTCTATACCAGACGTGCACGTAATATATTTTAAAAGAACAATTTTCTTATAGATCTATCAAGCACTTAGCTACTATGCTTTCAAGAAATGTGAATAAAATCTGTAAAAATGAATAGAGAATAAATTTGTATTACCATAGACAGCTTAAACAGCGCTTTTTTTTTTTCCCCTCTGTTGAATTCATTTGGCTACAACCGTTAGTCTTGAGCTGCTTTCAGCTATGGTTCTGTGTCTGGTGGCAGCACTGCTGAAGTCACTTTACATAGCTACCATCTATTACTAGCTTCCAACTTGTTTCTCCCTTGCACCAATTTCTTTGCTGTGCCAGTGCAAGCATTTGCTTAACCATACAGTGAAAGGGACCAGAGACTTGATCTGGCAGAGAAAATGACCCAGCAGGAGTTATTATTTGAAGTCAAATCAGGTCTTTCCCTTCCTTCACGGTACAGCCACAGAAATGCTTGTGCTGGCAAAAAGCAAGCAATGGTGAGGAAAAGCAAAAGCAGCAAAAGCGTGAAGCAGAGACATTAAATCTCCTCTCAAATTCTACTGCAGGTTATGGACTCCTCCGCCATCCAGATCACAGTCTGCATGTAAACATACACCCTTTTAATCCATCTTGGAAAGCAAGTTACAGACTTTCTTATTTTTGCCAGCTACGTTATGGAAACAACTTCAGTAAAGGGATGGGGGCCTGGGGAGTGGCAGCACTCTAAGTCACTGTGGCTGTTCGATTCAGTGAAAAAACAAGGCCCTTAACAAGAGAAAAAAATGAAGCTGCAAAGAAAACTTCAGTTCTAGTTTGTGATACCCAAGAGGTTTAAACATGTTTTCTTTTTCTCTAGGATAATTTGAAAGTCCTTTAAACAGATGAAGTTGATACATATCTTAAACAGTCCTTCTAATAAAAGGACAGGCTTGATTAAGGTTTCTGTCTCTTTATCCTTCAGAAGTCTACACAGAAGCTGTATTGCTGAAAAACTACCAAAACATACATTTTACTAGAACCATATTACATGGTTTGAGGAAAAGAGATGAGTACTGGAAAACAGTATGAGAAAAAAAAGCAAAACCATGTACCACCAAGTGTACCGCTCTCTTGTAACACTTGAGTGGCTAACAAATCAAAGGAAGCACATAAAGCCAAGCAGTAACTGTATTACATGGAATTTAAATACAAATGAAAGTACGCCCCATTAGAACTTCTAACCCACCATAACTGTAAGTCATGATCACTATTTGCGATGTGTTAAACAAAAAAAAAACTAAATAAAAAAATCCTAAGACCGTGCACATCAGAGATTTAACTTTTCCCCTCTTGCTTCTTTCTTATGCTTTCTAGACACTGACATTTCACTTAAAGTTTCTCCCTTAGCTGTGACTCTTAAAATACGCAGTCTGAAACTCTGAAATTCTCAGGTTATGACAATATTCTACAGAAAACATGAAATTCAAAATAAATTGTAACCTCTAGTTCATATACTCAATTTTTTGCCCTAAATGCAAATGACAAACATAAGCTTGCTTATAAGATATCACAAGTTTTCTTTCATATTTATATTGATACCAATTAGCAGTATGTACAAGCCAGGCAGATAGGTGATCTTTATAGATATTTCACATTGTAACTATAAGTAACTGTATTTTCTATCAAATTAGTTAAATAATTAAAGCACAAGTCTGATACTATTACAGCATTAAGTACATGATGACAACTCCTCCTAGTGGAAGCATACCCAAGGCAGAAAAAATTCAAAAAAAATACAGATTTCCTAGGTGTAACACCAGACTTTTGCTGGTACTTGCTAGCTCTTCACTGTTTCTACCTCCTCTACAGACTTAAAAGTAGACTCATTCAACTTTTCAATGCTATAGAAAAACATCTATAGGAAGACTGAAGTCACTTCAATTTAAAGTTTGCTGCTATAACAGCAAAACGTCATTTATTTTTACACATACGTGAGAATCAGATTTCAAGTGATTCTAAAGCAATCTTTCACTTCAGAATTCTGTCTCACCACCACCTCAAAACTTTGGGTGAGATTGATGTGAAGTAATTTACACGTATCCTGAACAATGAAGCTCTGCTGATTTACTGGTGCTGGGAGGGCAGCCCTCTGTGGCTCTCTTGTTCCCCCTTTCACTTTACTTTTTATCAACTGTGCCAGGAATCATTTCCATGTGAATGAATCCCCTACATTTATCTGAATAGACTACTCTGTTCAACCAATTCCATCTCTGAGGGCTCAGACTACCACAGATATTACACATACTATTCAGTCTGAATCCAGGAGTGCTTTTTACAATAATAGCTTAGCATAGACAGAGCTTGTAGGAATATGCAGTATCACACAATGTACTGAGCAGACTATCAATACTCTTACTCATTTCTTTTAATGTCTGATCTGCTTCATGTTCCCTTGTTCAAATAACTGTTACAAACTATCATAATAAAAATATTTTTGGCAAAATTTTGACAAATTACCATGAAGGACTTAAGGCCAACAAGTTCCTTGAAAAGAAACCATTAGCATAAATATTACTGGCAGGCTAGGCACTGAAGTGATACTTTTCATCTGGATTTTTAGGTCAATCCAACATTATAACAAATCTATTACAGACTATAGAGAGACAAACACAAAACATAACCTGTATATGCTCTTCTGGTCAATGCTTATGTAAAGATAAAAAGTCTGCAAAATACTGATCTGGATTTAAATACACACTAACTCAGCAACCACACAGATTACCATTCACATTCATATGTGTGCCTTAACATCTACTCAGGTTGTTGTGTCAGAATAATTCAGTTACACGGAACATACCTATTTGGCTTTCTCCCTGTGATGCAATTCTGCTTTTCAGACATTTAGAAAATAATATAACAAACACTGAATTACTTTATCCTTATGCCAGACTTGAAACGAGGTATATTCAGCTGGTAGGTGAACAATACCTATTACCAGTAGTTTACAAGAAACAACTAAGACAGTGCTTCATCATTCTTTCTGTATTGCTTATGGAAGACATTGACTAACCCCTTTCATTTACCTTCCTTATATAATATTAGCATGACTTTCTCAACTTGGTAATATTAACAAGTTTTTAATTACTGAGCAAAAGGTCTAAAACAGAAGAAGCAGTTTTTCACACAATCTTATTCAATGGGGACCACACTGTCATAGATGCTCTGGGTAGCAAAATCATAAATGAGTTTGAAAGACAGTACGCGCAGAGAAAACAAAACAACAAAATCAAACACTATTTAAAGCAAAGACACAGAGACAACAAAAATCTCTCAAAATCCTTACACAACTAACTACCAACAGCTGTGGTGATATCCTGGAGTAATAAGTATCCCTGTATTACTTATGTTCTTAGAACACTTTTCTAAGCATAAACTTGTCCTATGAAGAGACTGATACACTCACTTTTGGTCCGATTCCATGCAGATGTTCTTGCACCTCACTTGGAGTACAGATCCGGCACAAACCTGCTCCACTAGTGCAAATTACTTCAAAGAATTTTACAAGCATCACTTTGTTCTTGCAGCCTTTATCAATACTTGATCTAGCATGTTGGTAATTCCCCAACTCTATGTTCAGAGTAGGTATTGCTCATCCCCTCACAAGTGGACTAAAGGTAACATCCATAGTATACTGCATATGCTTGCTGATTAACAGAAATGGCAGATGTTCATGCTTGGTGCAGGTCAGATTTGCTCTGACAGGTGATCTAACAACAACCAGGTGATCAAGTACTAACGAACCTAGCATCTCACCAGAAAGACTAGTACAAATCCCAAATCCATTCAGTACGTGCAACTTTGCATATATTTTGAAGACTAGGGTTAATTGTAACAGTATTTATATGACGCACACTCTGGTTTAATAAATAAATAGAACTAAGATCATGAAGCAGTTCAAGAGAAAGTGTTGGTCACTACAGTCTACAGTCTACTTCTCCACCTGAAGCCAATCACAAGCAGCATAAGCATTAAGTGCAATACTGAACTTCAGCCAGGAAGCACTTTGCAAGAGACTCCACACAGCTGCTTCTCAGATTGAACAGCCAGAGCCTATAATGCACCCAACAGTAACAGACTGTAAATGTATATGCTGTATGACAAGAAATCTGTTTGAAGCTACCCTGCTAAGCTCTCTGTGGGGAGAGGGGATCAAGAGAAAAATGAAATGACACCTGTGATTCCAAGCTAAAATTTCACTGTAGACTGATCCCATTTAAAACATTCTAGTCCTGTTCCTTTCAATTCCTCAGCCGTATCAACCCAGAATTTTTTCATGCACATTGTACCAAGTCTGACCATTTGTGTGGTCAAATGCTAAACTGAGTATGGGAAGTGTTTCTTTTTTCAAAACAAAAAAAAGAAAGAAAAAAGCCTTCCCTCCTCCCCAAATGCCTGCCTGCCTGCCGCCCTCCCACCTCAGAATGTGTGTTACTTAAAAATGCACAGATCCAGGACCGCTCAAATAAAGAGCCTGTTTCAAGTTTTTTACTTGCTGTTTAATACCAAAATACATTTCTGAAATAGTTTTTTAATAAGGCTGCTCATACACATAGAACTCCTAAATCAGGGCCCACAATTTTTGTTCACTAACAATATGCTTTTTATTTGCCTTCTGATGCTTGAACTTCTGTGGTATGTTTATGTCTTTCTTTCAAGTTGTTCTACAAAAAAATGTAACTTTTTTAAAAAAAGGTTGAGATACTCATATGACCAATTAACTCTAGGAACTGAGTGCTATCTAATCCACCAAATTAGACTGGTGATAAGAATCAAACTGGCAGCAGTAATAATAACAAAATAGAACACAGGTGTGTGTTTGCTAAACTATGGCCAATGGACAAACATATTCATTTCAAAATGATGCTTCATCATACCCTACATTGCAGTTTATCGCAGTATAACAAAAGAGAGGACTGTGTAGGCACTCCTCACATACACCAGTATTAAATAAATCTTTTTAGCTTAAGACACTGACAAAGGTGATTTGAGCAAACTCGGCTGGTTTTGCAATGAAATGGATTAAAACAAAAATCTCAGTTTACCTGAGCTTGATTTCTCCTTTTCTGCAACAGTTTAGTAGTCTTGTGCCGCTCTGCTCTGCAGCCTTTGCTCTTCCATCCGTGTACTCTTACTGCTTGACTGCTCTAAGCTTCTGAACTGTGCTGTTAACAACAGGAATTGTCTCTTCCTTCTCTATGTCTCTTGCTTCTCCTCATTACTCAGGCAGCCCAAGCTGCAAAGCCATGCCTGCTACATTTCCATAGCCATCACTTTTGTCGAATTCAAGCACATGCCTAATGTAAACTACTACTATTTATTTAAATAACGGATTGAGAGACGAAACATTTCATACCAATTACTTAGATTATAACTATTTCAGTTATGGACTGAATCTCACAAAACCAACAAACAGAATCATAGTGACAAAATAGACTTAACAGTAAGATCTAAGAGAAGAGGAAAAATATATTCCCGCTAAGCCACAATGCTTTAATTTAACATAAAGGTTTAAGTTGTAACATTTTACAGTAAATTTCTTCCTTATAAAACATAGCAAACTGATACCACAGCAAATTATATTTTGTTAGAAAAATTCCTGGTATTACTTCTAAAGCAAGTGAATGCAAAAAAGTCTGCTGCTTAAGGTGTCCAGTTACCTAGCCAAAGATAACGAAGTGATAAAAAGTGTTCAGGAGTTTGAAGCAGAACATAACATACTAGCTGCTACTTCTAGATATACTTCATAAAAATTAACTTTGTCCAAAATGAAAAATAATTTAGTTGTGAAAGTAAAAATCACTGATCTCTTTATTTAAATTCAACTTATAATTACACAGGAAAAGAAAAAGAGTGCATTTCTTAAAGATGTTCAATAATCATAGAATCATTTAGGTTGGAAAGGACCTTTAAGATCATCAAGTCCAAATAAGAAGCTTTATTAAAATAAACTACTGTCTTCAGTGAGAATGATCTTTAGAGCACCAGGCATAAAGATGGAATAAAGGTAGTATTAAATACTACCTTCTCTTAACCTAAGTTCTCTCCCTGATCTAAGATGATTGTCTTTGCATACATGACATTTAGGGCTAGAACTCACAAGACTAGATAACTTGCATTGAGACAGCTAGGCATAAAAATAATCTGAATGTCATTAAAATTTGGGATAAAAATTGCTACAGTTCAGATGCTGCTTTATGGGGAGCTCAGCCATAAAGGGCAGCATCAGTCATAATCCCATCAACCTTCTTAGTCTATCAATCTGCCTGTAAAAGTCAGACAGATGCTTTACTTGCTACACTCAAGAGCTAGCGAGCTAAGATGTTAAGATACTTGGGTTCTAGTTGGAGGAAACTTTGGTGGCAAGTCAGGAATTTCTTTGAGTCAACTGAGTTTACTTGCAAAAATATTAGAAGTTGTATTTTGGTGAACACAGAGCAAGTCTGATAAACAAAGAACTACTTCCTTTCCCTTTGAAGATATAGTATAGGCAGTGCCAGGATTTCTAGAGCCAGATAAAAACCACCACAGGTAAATAGCACAAAAAGCTGAGCCAGTCTAAACTTGTGATGACAATTCAAATTTGTTCAAAGTATTTTTTGATTAATTTTGTGGTAGCAATCTTCATGCTTCACCAAGACTGTCTACACAACAGTTTTATTGGCCTTTCTGAAGATAGCCCAAAGGATTTCTTTACAGTTCCCATCTACCTCCTCAATCATCACCCCTGAGCCTTCCTTACCTGCTGACTTGTGTACCACAGCACTCCTCATAACAATCTTCCACCGACACTGTGCTCTGCACTGAGTCTCTTCACCCGAAGGCTCTCCAGCCTTGCCTCACCACTATGTAGCAATTCGCTGCAATAACATAGCACCAATACAGCGACAAGATGATCCATACTGCTACAATTTAGGACACCATCAACCAGAGCTTTGGTTCTTAAATACAACTCACAGGAACTCAGCTGTGATGGAGCCAAGTCCTGAACTTGCACCAACACCTGAACACCTGCTGAGTGACACAAGTGTATCTTAGATTGCATTAAAATCTCAAGGCGTTGCAGGTGAAACATTGGGCTTCTACCTGCAGCACTACTTTGCCTTTGATTGTGTTATGTCTATAATCTTGCAATTACCACATAAACTCCTCATCACAAATTTTATGCTGCATTAAGTAGAATCTGAGTGCTTCAGTGCTTTTAAGCACCAAAGTTTAACTCATCAAACTTCTCTGGCATCTGTCTAAAGTTTTACATATTCTCATTAGAAGACCAAAAGAAGACAGAAATAGCTCATTTAAAACTCTCTGAAATAGTAAGAGTTCTCCTTTGATGTATTTCCTTCATTTATACTCACATATTTAAAAGACAGTCTAAGCGTTTACCATACAATAGAAAATCTGCATGCAAAAGTAACACAGACTTGTACATCAGCAGTAATATTCCACAAAATGAAACTAACCCAGAATCTAGCTCATCTCCTGTCCTGGAGGACTTGTTAAATAGGCTTTCAAAGTGAGCCTAGATCAGGCTCACTGTGGGGGAGGGCTTGTTCTCTGTTGGAATAAGAGAGTAAGCAAGTTCCAAGACTGACAGCATTGCACTGTAAAACATGAAGTTTACTAGTATGAGTATCCATGTTTATCTCAAAAGTCACACTAACATTAACAGATACATTCAGGAATCTGATGGAAGCACCAGTCTGTAATACAGCAGTCACTGCACTTAGTATGTAGTTGTGAGAGGATTATATTAAAGTCTCCAAAGTACGTTAAGCTAGAACTTGAAGAATTATTTTCATAAGATATTTAACCTTGTAGAGAAATTTTCTGCTCTCAGTCCTCTATTTTATCCACCTCCTCAAACATCTTGTCCTTTTACTTTTCACTTTCCCTCTTACAGATTCATAGACTCCTCCACTTCTAGAGAAGTCTTTCTCAAAGTATTCTCAAAGAGTAGAAAATAAACCCTATTTTAATAAGAAAGGCACAGACAGAGATATGTGAGATACAGTAAAGAGGAAGAAAAACAGAAGCTAAAACCAGCCAGGTTAAAAGATATCAAGCAAATTTTAAGCTGAATTTAATAAAGAGAGTAAAGAGAATAGAGGACAGGAATCTTGCACAGACCAAAACAAAGATCTGAAAGCCTATAACAAAGCTTGACTACAGAAAAAACTGATATGCAAGAGTGACTAGAATTCTCCTTTTTGGTTTTGTTTTTTCCCCCACAATTACACAAGAACAGTTTTACTAGCATAAGAGTTTGTAAATGTTAATTACACACAGAATCACAGAATGTTAGGGACTGGAAGGGACCTCGAAAGATCATCTAGTCCAATCCCCCCGCCGGAGCAGGAACACCTAGACCATGTTACACAGGAAGGCATGCAGGCGGGTTTTGAATGTCTCCAGAGAACGAGACTCCACCACCTCCCTGGGCAGCCTGTTCCAGTGTTCTGTTACCCTTACTGAGAAGAAGTTTCTTCTCAAATTTAGGTGGAACCTCTTGTGTTCCAGTTTAAACCCATTACCCTTCATCCTACCATTGGTTGTCACTGAGAAGAGCCTTGCTCCATCTTCGTGACACTCACCCCTTACATACTTACAAACATTAATTAGGTCACCCCTCAGTCTCCTCTTCTCCAAACTAAAGAGACCCAGCTCCCTCAGCCTTTCCTCATAAGGGAGATGCTCCACTCCCTTAATCATCTTGGTTGCTCTATGCTGGACTCTCTCCAGCAGTTCCTTATCCTTCTTAAACTGAGAGGCCCAGAACTGGACACAATATTCCAGATGTGGTCTCACCAGTGCAGAGCAGAGAGGAAAGAGAACCTCTCATGACCTACTAACCACCCCCCTTCTAATACACCCCAGGATGCCCTTGGCCTTCCTGGCCACAAGGGCACAGTGCTGGCTCATGGTCATCCTGCTAATTGCTCTAGAAGTAGATCCAACACTTGGCTAGACAATATATTTCTATATTTTTAAATAAACAATTTCTCTCCCCATTATTAAAAAAATCTCCATACTTGAATTACATCTGCTGGTATGCTGTCTTCTGAATGAACTTCTGTAAAGTGCTGACTTCTTCAAGGCACTTTTTTGGTTAGCTTGATTTTGTCAGATCTTCCAGGAGAGTTACTGCAGAGGTGGTGGATGGATTTTAAAATATTTAGTATTTTGGATGGTTGTGATGTAGGGTAAGAAAAAAGATAGGAAAGTATACTGCTGAAATACAACTGAGGTTCAGACAGGCAAATAGATCATAGATTTAAAAACAACAGATGTTTAAATACATCAATTGACTACTTAACAGTGAAATTTAGGATTAAAAATCTCCGCCATTTTAATCTTCAAATGATGTAATGAAACAATGAAATTTCTGCCATTTTTTTCCAGGTCATATTATACCCACTGTGTAACAAAGCTTCCAATGGATTTTCACCAGTTCACATTTTCCAGAACAATAAACTATGCCATTTTACAACTGCTTTAAGTTACTAGTTTAATATCCTTTACCAATGCAATAAAGCAGCAGCAAGTTCAGAAGAAGCTGAAGCTGTAACTGAGTTTTAAGTTCTGTTAGTCATTTACAGATAATAGTAAAACATTCAGATTTCATATCTAAAGAAGAAATCACAAAAATTTCAGTCCTCTAAGGTACATAACATCTCTTAAAAACCTGGCATTCAGTAGACATGCCAGTGGAAACTAGGGATTCTGAAGAAGGGATAAATATTACTGAGAATAATTTTGTTATTTAGTTTCTATGTATTATTCAAAAGTTCAAACTCCTGGAAATTTCTCATTCTAGAGAAAATAGGTACTGTTACAGAGATCAACACAGAAAATCTCTGATAAAATGGAACATTCAGTTACCATTTTAGAGAACTGATGCAGCTGTTCCATGACCAGTGTTACAGTCTGTTAGTAACAACAGCACATCCTAAAGGTGCATGTCAGGCTTTTCACACACTTTTCTGTGCCAACTTTGTTGATATATCTTATCTCTTCTCAGATTGAGACAATTACCTCAGCAATCAGTCAGCTCTTCCATTCAGTAGAATCATAGTGATATTTTGGGGAACTTTAATGAAAAAACCCCAAGCCAACCCCAAACATCATGGTTAGTAATAATAGGTTTTCTTTAAAGTTACTAATAACCATATATTCTAATAACATCAATTAATAAGCTTACAAACTATAGAGATTATAGTCTTGCCATTTCTTGGATAATTAATTCAAGAAATAAAATTTGTGAAAGAATTTACATGCTTCCCCAAAAAAAGTCTGAAAAGTGCATTCTGTCAAAACAGGGTTACATTACTTTCTTAGTAAGCTATCCAGACCTAACAGGAGAGTAATAAATACAAGACGATTCTGTGACATAATCCAGTTAAAGATAATTGCACAAAAGATCACTCTTTACCACAAAAAATGCCTCACGTATTCCCACTAAAGAAGGTTCAAAATTAAGTATATTCCTTACTCCATTAACAAAATGTGCACCAGATTAGATGTTTACCCATATTTCTGGATCTATAAAATGAACTTCACATACAAATCAGTGTACTTACACTGCAAATATACAAAACCACTCAGCTTTTACTGACTCCAGAATTACCACCAGGTGCTACAGCTGCAGTTCTACGCAACAGGGTCTGCTCTTGCAAGCCTAACGATGAGGGGATTAGAATTGCAAGTGAGAGCACTGGACTTTCTTTTCTGGGAACATAGTTCAAATCCCAAGTGAAACAGTAGGGTAAACGAGACAACGGGCCTTCATTCTGCAGCAAACAACACACCACAAAAGATCCATACATTATGCCAGGAAAGCACTCATCAAGAATGAGAGGCCATGGAAACAGAAATTCTTGCCTCAAGAGTCTGATTGAAGGTCGTTGCTCTAATACTGCAAAGTTCACTTAATTTGCATTTGATATATTGATATGTAAAGGAATTTCTGAGTTGCTAGTGATTTCTTTATTTCCTACAAGTGATCCAAACATGGAGACAAATATTAATCTTTTTTTTTTCATAGCTTGGTGGAAGGGGACTAAAAGAAACGCTTCACATTATTGAAGGAGCTACTGAGAATATCTAGATAAACTTTTTTCTGATTTCTTTTAAATTAAAAAAGAAAGTGTCTGTATAAAGGAAGAGCCAGATTTAAAGTTTCCAGATTACACACCAGAACTTCCCTGTAAACTAATAAACCTACACCCAATTTGCTAGTTCAGATCCTGCTTAATAGCTTCAGAAAAATCTGTTAGCTAATTAAACATGATTAACCGATGTGATTTGCTGCCCCCCTTTATTTCAAAACAAACCTATGCTACACTGTTTTTTTTCTTTAATTCCATGATGCTTGATTCAAACAAGATTAGACACAGTTAAGAAAGCAGCACTAATCTGATGACACTACTCCAACAAATAAAGTGACATGCCTTTTATTAAAAATATACAGAAAAGACTCCAACAGTGACCAGATTATTTGCCTTTCAGAAACCCGTTTATATGACAAAAAGAATTCTTAGTCTGGCATCTAATTATAATTCCAATTGTATAATCCACTGCAAAAGATTATGCAATCTTTGCACAATTTGGAGGTGTAATTTACTGCAGAAACCAAAAATGCACTTAGATATGTATCTTCAATCAGGAAGGTAAGTGCCTAAATGTTGGCACTGGTGATTGCAATCAGGTAGTGGGGCAGAAAAAAAATAATTATGAGCATGAAATTAATGATTGCTTTCAAAAAATTTTAGACTTAGTGGTTTATTATTTGAACTCAGTTTATTACTGAGTGTGAACAAAGAGGAAGACACTTGATCAAATGCACAGGCACACAAAGCACATTCACTAATCTGAACCACCATTATAATGATTGTAAACTGCTAAACATTTTTTCTTGACTCAAGTCTGACAAACACGGTCTGAGAGTAATCTTTAGCCAGATACATGTATCCTTCTCCTAGCTGGCCGATGAACTAAAATCAGCTTTAGGAATATGCTGCAGTTCTTCAGCAGTAGGGACTGTAAGGTAGAGTATTCTTTATCTTTAGTAAAAAAACCCCTATAAATATGTTATTCAGGCAAAGTATCTTATAATTTTTGTCATCCAAGGAACAAAGGCACGACATCTCATTTCTTGAAGTAAAATTTTTAAGCTCATAAAATCCAAGTGCCTCTTGCATTCTGGTTTCCCTGGTGTCAAAGCATGCTAGCTGCAAGACTGAGGAGATGAAGGGAAGAACACAGGTGGACCCTAAAAGCTTCAGCCCAGAAAAAAAAATCACATAAATAAGGAAACTGTAAAATTAATTGCATCATAAGGTCTTGCCTAAGAATGATTAATGCATTTCAAAGTTCTTACTTATTCCTTTGCTGAGAACATGGCATAGAGAAATAGAAACCACAGCCTCTGACCCACATAGAACTAAAGCCAGGACAAACAAGACAAGGACATGACATAAATTGCTGCCGTAGCTAAGTGAAGTTTATCTGCATACCTGAAAATCTTTCATCAAAAGTGCCAGCTGCTAGTGAGAGAAACGTGCTGTTGTCATTAAAATGAAATCTAGAACCAGGAGCATTCTGATATTATAGTATCAAGGTGGTGAACATGCAAACAAGAAAATGCTGATAGAGATCAAAATAGCAATATTTAGAAAAGGTTGTTATGTATGGAACACTATTTTACTAGAAACATGTGAATATTGCATTACCTTTTGGCAGCGTTTGGTGTTGACTGGTGCTGAGAGTTAAGATTCTGAGAAAAACCCACCCCGTAATGTTACAAACTGTGGAGAAACTCTATGTAAAGAACAAGATCTTAGTATTCCGAAGCACAAAATTGGTGTCCAAAAGTAAGAAATATGCAGAAGCACTAGAATCCAATCCATGTAACTTAATAACAAGAAACCTTTATATGAATATCTAAGAAAATTCTTGTATTTTTGATGCAGTTTGGTGATATACTTCTTAAACATCTCTTTGCCTAAAATGAGATATTTATCATTAAAAGGTCCTTTATTTAGAGTTATATACTTGCTAAAAATAAGATCATTAGTACCGCAACATTAAAATGAAAACCTCTTTTTAGTATGGCTTGCTGTATCATCCTGCACAAAGTTGATGCTTATGTCATGACTTTAACATTTTTCCAGGAGCAGAAACAAGTACAGTCATGTGAAATGAGCTCTGAGCACTACTGCTATGAAAGTCAGAAAGCAGGTATCACACCAGCTGGGTATTGGAGTTCTTCTCAGCCTTGTCTACCATACTCCAAGTTATTTACATGCAAACTTGTCTGTGCAGCATACTTCAGATCTTTTCAATCTCTCTGTGTGTCTCTCAAAGCAGTCACTGAATCTCTTCATTTGATAGTGAAGTTGACATAAACACATCAACTATGAAATAAAAACGTATTCAACATATCCTTGTATTTTTCCTCAAGTTTCTCCCTTATTTTTTCAAAAGCAGCTGAAAAGATATGTTAAAGTAAGATTAATTTTATCTTCCAAATAATTTAAATTGATAAATTGATAAAGAAAATATAAAATAAATTTCAGATATGTAAAAAAAATAAAATTGCCCTGAACATTATACAATATGAGAAGGAAGACTCCTTTTATTAACTTGCAAACAGCTTACAAAAACAAATTTTTATGAAAAATGCAGACCATGTACAATCTTATTATAAACATTTCTCTCTCAAATTACATTATTACAAAAAAAAATTCTTATCGTCTGTGGATTTGAGAATACACTTTACTATTACAAAATCACATTTCTTTTAACTCCAAATTTTAAGAAACAGTACTAGCATACTCAGGAGTAACTGCGATAATTAAGACCCAAGATTAAGATCTTTCCAAACTTCAAACACACAAAAACTTGGTCTGGAAATACCTGCTAGCACACCTAATAATTTGTAATTAACCAGTGAGCACTGTTCATAACAATGACAGTACTGATTAAAAGATATACACACAACAGTTCTTACCATAGAAGGAGGTTATCATGGTCTATTGTGTACTCTTAAAATACAAAAGTGCCTTGGCAAAAAACATACCTTGAGAAGTCCTATGCCCAATTAGCAGTTGGTCTCGCCTAGGAGACAGTTACTGATGAATCACAGTGAGGATAACTGAGCAGTGAGTTTCTTCTTTTTTTCCCCAAAAAGCCATCATAAATACAGAATTTCTACTTTCAGCCAAGAGGCTATTTCTTAAAAAATGGTTATTACAAAAAAATTTTTCAAAGAGAAGTTATTTCTAAACTGGAAGAGAAACTTAAAAAACCCCAACCAAACACAAAAACCCCAAGCAACAAAACTGATATGTTTACATCAGTGTAATGATGTATATCATTAGGCACAAGCTCAAAACATCCTCCGCCAGTCCAGAGTTCCACAGATTAACAGGAAGAGGTAAACTTATATACTCCAGGTATCACATTGTATTTTATCATGTATTATTATTATTATCATGTATTATTCCATAGTTATGGAAGCCACTTGGGAGTTTTAGTTTGGATCATTTCCCACCCACCTAAGCTATATATCTGCCCTGAAAACATTTATGCTCTCAAAATCTAGATGCATAACTGCATCACCATGCAATTATTTATCCAAGTGACTTTTTCTTGAATCACAGGAGTACTGATCCTAGCCAGAAGAGCACTGTATTGAGGAGTTAGTGACCTGTGTAACAGGCATAGGCCAGTGCTTGTCCTGCATGTACAGCTTGGCTGTGCAGCATATTTATCTCCCTTGGCTGAAGGCTAATGTAGCCAGCTAGCTAGCTGCAACAGAGGAGCCTGCAGGCAGCTCCCACTGCCTGCTTCCATGATTACATCACCTGTGTGTCCTTGTCTTTAAAAGTGGAGCAAACAGTTCTCAAGTGAGTGAGTATATCTCCTATAACGCACCAGCATCCAGAAAAACTGAACAATACAGCAGACTGTTAAAAACCACTCTGAAAGCAATGAGAGGTGGAACTTTCAAAAATTGGGACAAGCATTTAGCACAAGCCACCAGGGAATCCATCAGTTGAGCCAGTCCTGGACAATCAGTCCCTTTACTTACTGTAGAAGGGGATAAAGTCCCTGTGGTGTATGAAGAGAATTTACTGGGGGAAATTGTCTGAGTATTTCCTGCTTCAGACAAAGGCAAACCCATTCATGGGACTGCTTTCACTCAGGATCTGGAAGTATGTCATGGGTGATGATGAAAGATGGTAAAGTCTAATGTGTACTCTCAAGGAAATTTAATTCCGGGTGAGAATGCTTGATTTAGAACTGCATAACATTAACTGTTATGTAATACTAACAGTGTTCAATAAGTGTCTTTCAGAGTAATGTAGCAGTGATGACAAGAACTAGCTTCATTGAGTGATGTGAAGTAGCATCCTCGAAGTGGACCTGCAACCATTGGGCACAAACCGTGACAAATTTCATTTCATCTTTCCTGCCCTGAGAGACTGCTATGACAGATGGAAACCTGCACTCATGAGCTAAATAAACTTAATCCATTTTTCTGTAGAAATATAATCATAAACTTGTGATGAGTATGACGTAAATGGTATAGAATAAGGGGCTGGGTTGAATTAAACAGAACCAATTTCCTGTTCTGCGACTTTACTTTTCAACTAAGTCTTGTCTATGAGACTGCACTTTCCAAAACACTACAGGACCTTTCCATGGACAGGATCTGCCCAGGATGCTAGGCTCTGATTAGAGAACTGTTCAATACCGCACAGCTCAGCAGGACAGAAAATTATCTATACTATCTTTTTTCTTTACAGTCTTAGCTCCAATATATGGTATTTTAAGCAATACTTTAGAACTAAAACTACCTTGTTTACAATAACGCCATTGGAAGGATACAGAAATTTCCAATTTTACCAATAAAACCAGATCCATTGTAACAGTATTCATGACCACACAACAACTTCCCTCCCCCCCCCAATACTTCCCCCTATCCCACAGAGGGAAAAGGGTTTTGGGTAGAGAGTTGGCAGGGCTCATAGACAGAGCCTTAAACTAGGTATGGAAGGGGGTGAGGCAAAACCAGGATCACTGAAAAGGAACAGG
>NW_009735019.1:1734-2193 GCF_000703405.1 Apaloderma vittatum | reverse complement strand
CACAGGCAGAAATGGTCCTTAAACCTGTCCCACCCCCGCAGAGCTGCGGCAGCTGCTTTGCTCTGGAGAAACCTACGGCTCCTTTTACAATCAATCAGCCACCCCATCACAGCTTTTTCTTTTTTTTTTTTTTCCTTCTTTTAAAGGAAGCAGTTAAATCCATTTTATAGAATCCAGAGGTATTTACCCAGCTACTGCAATAGCCGCAGCCCTGCCTCCAATTTTTTTTTTTTTTTTTTTTAATTTAAGTTAATGAAGCCATTCCCAAACATTCCCTGGGTGCTCCTTTCCCCCAGGCACAGGGTGGGCTCCTTGGGCACCACGGGGGTTTCTGCCTTGGGGGGAGCGAGCGCAAGAGCCTCCCATGCTAGAGGGGGCTCAACAGCCCGGCACCCCCCAAAGGGTGGTGTTTTCCCCCCCAGCACCCCTGGAACAGGTTCCTCCATTCCAGAGGGAAAC
>NW_009735019.1:0-1698 GCF_000703405.1 Apaloderma vittatum | reverse complement strand
GGCTCGCTCAACCCAAACCAGCCTTTGGAGATGGAGCAAAGCTCCCCAGGAAGGGGAGATGTGCACGGGGGGCCACCGGACCCCTTCGGGGACCCTCCGCGTCCCCTCGCCCTGGGGGAGCCCCCTCAAGCCTCTGAAAGCTCCGTGAGCCAAACACGGTTTTTAACTAAAAATAAGCAGTGCGTTTCCCACTATTTCCCAACTCCTTACGTACTGCGAAGCGCCTCACGCGCCCACTGGTACGGTAATTAAATTACATCTGCTCCGACAAGTGCGAGCCCACCGATGCAGAGCTCCAGGCCAGCCATTCCCCTCAAAAAACACTTTGTCACTCATAAAATATATTTAAAAAAAAAAAAAAAAGGCAAAGATACACCAGACTTCAAACTCAACTCTTGCAGAATTCCATCGGACACCATAATGTCATTAAAGACAAAATAAAAATACCACAAAGGATTAGACTTTTGTCTGGAGCTTCCCTCCTCCTCTACTCTCTATGTCTATTTTTTTTTTCTTTTTAAATAAATGCATTTGGTTTGGGTTTTTTAGAAAGTTGCTGGGTTTCTCCACAGAGCTAGGGAGTGACTGGAGCTGAGTAAAACTTTATATATAAAAAGAGAAAAGCAGAGCTGAAACGACTCGCTCTTCAGAGCCGCACGGATGATGTGTCCCATTTCCCCCACCTCCCTATTAAAATACTTTCTGGAGAGGCGAATTCCAGCCTGAAATGAATTTTCCAAGCCATATTTTATTAGGAATGCTTCCTTTTAACGGCCGGCATAGGAGCCCACAAGGGTCAATATTTCTCCAAAATTACAGTCAAGGGAGTTCAGAGAGGATTCAGCCAGAATTTCTCCTGCAATTCCCAGCTGCCCAACACGAGAGCACTCCCACCAGACGAGTGGCAAAAGGGACGATTAAATCCCAGACGTAACTCCTGTGAAACCCCCTTCGGACACGAGGGGATAAAATTAAAACCTCGTTGGTTGCCCTGAGACCGGGGGCTCCGCTGCAGAGGGGTCCTGATTCACCCTCAGCTCATCCCAGCCACGGGTTTGTGACAATTCCCACCTTCCACCCAGCAAAAGCATTCCCAGGCCTATTTTTTCTCCACTTCAGAACCCACAGGATTATTCAGAATGAGAAGACGGCGACAATTTCTCTGCCGGCATCTCGGAGCTGAAGGGAAACGCTTCCCCACTGCAGAACCAAGCGCTGATCGTAACTAAGAAATTGTTCCTTCCATCCAACGCGTCCCCCCCGAAAGCTGCCGTGGGACCAGGAACCTGCCGGCGACGCCTGGGCGAAGCGACAAGCCCACACTTCTCAGGGGATGAAAGGGCAGAAAAATATTTTCATTATTTACAGTGACACCCCCGCCAAGGCCGGAGAGCCCGACGCGTGACACTTTCTCCTTCTATCTGCTGGAAAATTCCACTTAGCGATGTTATTTCTGACGGGTTTAGCTCTCTTTACTCTAAAAACAAGAGCTCGGCCGAGGGGCTGGTGGAGAGACCATGGAAGGAAGGGGCTTGAAAGCCCAAAGTTGGGTGTCGAGCGCCCGTGGAGGGGGGGGTTTAAGGCATCTACATCCAGGAGCAATCCCGCTGTAACAAAGAGCTTTTCCCCGAGCTGGAACCGGACTTTGAACAACCGGCGGTTCTCCCCGGACTGGTTTGCTCCACCGCCCTCGCGGGC
>NW_009735018.1:0-5002 GCF_000703405.1 Apaloderma vittatum | reverse complement strand
TAAATTGAGGTGAGATAAAGCAAAAAGTTAGGAGGAAGAGGAAGAGGATGCAGCATGAAGAAATAAGTGCAGGAGGAGAAGATAAAGGCATCCTTGAACCCTCATAGGTGGGACCAATGCAGGAACCCAGACCAGTGATCTCTGTCTCTCTCCTCCTCTCTTTTTCTGCCTCTGTCTTTCTTTCTCTCTTTCACTTTCCCCTTTCTCACTAAGTAATGCAAGGCCTGTCATACTGCTTGCTTCAGTTTACGTTGAGTTTATTTTTGTAATCGTTAAGTATAATACTGCCTGTTATAAGTTATTATATGTCTTTTTTCCTTGTTTTCATTAAGTAACATGCAGCTTGCTCTAATTTGTAGTGTACCTAGTCTTTTCGTTGTTACCATTAAGTCATAGTATATTGCCTGTTTTAATGTGTCATGTAACTAAAACTGATTATCGTGAGTCTGATCTATATATTGTGAGAAATTAATAAATGTTTGTCTATGGACCTTGAGACTTGTCTCACCTTTTTACACTTCATTGGAGAATTATAAATCTAAGTCACTTGTCCACCACTCTTGGGCAGGACATGACATTCACCAGAAGTTATAAGCCCAAGGACTCACACTGCAGTTATTCTTCTACACAGCATTGCCTTTCTGTGTTCCTACACAAAAGCAAATTCCAGAGTCCTTTCTTTGTGTTTATCTGCCAAAGCAGAGGGTAAATATGCCTCACTACAGTAATCCCACCCCTTTACTTGCTTCATGGGCCTGTCTCAGAGACATGTCTCTTTTCCCTAATCCTACTGCAAATGGTAGGGAAGAAATGGAGTCTGGTGAGAAGTGTGTAGACCTGAGTTTCCCTTCTCCAGCCTAAGAAGATGGCAGTGAGCATAAGTAAAGAAAATAACTTACTGTCAGGCTCTGAAGGCATTTACTTTTCCTGAGCCACCTCTTTTTCAGTGGTGTGCACAGTGTGACCTGGTGACCACAAAGAGGAAGGCTAGCCACACAGCATTACTCTGTGCTAGGTCCTTAAATTCTCTCTTTTTGTTAGAAAAGCACATTGGGCAAGAATTTTTTTTTGTTTTTACATGACATTTCTATATTCTCTGTGCTATTGCAAAACCAAGCCTTTTCGCTATTAAGACTGCATAATTGTCGGAAAACTCAGTGCATGCTAATGCCTGTACAGGACCTAGCACAAAGTGGTTCCTGCTACGGAGAACGATGTACAAAAGGAGAAGATCCTTCCCCTGTGATTCATACTGGAGGTGGTGGAACCACTTCTGCAGTCCTTCTCTTCATTGCAGTGAAAAGTGGAAGGGCAGGCCTCATGCTAGCAGTGTTTTTTGCATAAACAACTCACAGAGAAACAAAGATTGTGATTCATGGAGGTTGCTATGATACCTGAATCGCATAGACTTGGTGTCATTCACGGGAGTGCAGTCCCTGAACGTACAATAGGATTTCCTTCTGCAGCCCGCAGATAGACACAATTCCAGCACTTACATTGCAGTATGTATTAAAACCTACCAATCTAATAATATGTTCATTTGCTGACCCTCAAACAGTACCCAATGCTGCAGTAGTGTCGCTTTACCATACAACATGGATTATATTTCTGACTGGCAGTTAAAAATAAGAATGTGGATCCCATTTCTCTTCTCCCTTCTACTAGGGTAAAGCTGCAATGAATTCTCATTGCAGTGGTAGTACTGGGTAAGTTCACCACCGTAATGGAATTCAGATTTTGGATTGCCTTGTCCCAGAGGACAGCTATGTAAGGCAGACTAAATGATAACTTTTAGTAGCCCGAGAAATGGATGGTTCTTCCTAAGCCTTAGGGTTGGCTTCCAGTCCCAAAAGCTCAAAACATAGCATTAATGAGAAATTCTGATAGACTTTAATAGGGAATGACAAGCTTTCTATAGAACACTTAGAACAACCCAGAAAGCGCTGCAACAGGGATGTAATTTTCCATTCAAACCTATTACCTGCTGATTTTTTATGGAATCTTACTGATTTTTTCCCTGTTCAATTCAATAAGACTCTTCCATAGGAAAAAACTGCACCTTTTCTGCAGCCTACACAGATGCAAGGCAGAGTAAATCTGTATTGTTTAACAGGAGGTAAAATTGCTCCCGTTCTTTTCTGTTACATAAAAGGTGGGAAGTCTCTGCTCCATAAATTCCAGGCATTTGATATGCAACAAAAATCAATTCATACTAAACACTGCTTGTTTCAAAAAAGTATCATTATAAATTAGGCTTAACTAAGAGCAAACTAAAAGTACTCCACAGTATTCACAGAGGTCTCTCCAGTAACTATCAGCCTTAGAAGAACAGAGGTGAATTTAGCTTCTCATGATTACTGCTAAAAAAATAAAAACAAAACAACAACAAAAAAGCAAACTCTGAGAAAAACACAATGTGAAGTTACTGTGCGAACACATAGAAAAGGTGTTCATTTTAAGGTCAATCAGCAACACAAAGGGATAGAAGACGTTGCCACCACCTGCCACTGGCAGGAGTGCCAAGGCTCTGGCTTACTTCAGAGAGGCCAGGGCTCCTGCCAAAGAGCCTGCCAACAAGAAAACTAGTTGTGAGAACAAGAAGAGCAAAGAAATATTAAAAGCAGATGCCAGGCCAAAAAGGCACAAGAGATTGCCCTCATTCTTTATGCAGCAAGAGCTCTGAGACCAATTTTCACTTCTTCAGTGTAATGAAAAAATAATTTAGTCATTCTCCATCTAGATACAAGTGTTGCAGTTTCTGTGAGCAGTAATTATGTGGTGGAAGCTTTGTCTGCTGGGCAGAGTTCTTTGATAGCAATTTCATAATTTACAGCCTTGAGGAGTGAAGCTGAAATCAGTCTTAGAAAATTTCTCAGCACTGCTACTCCTTACAGACAGTTCAGCAAGCAAAAGGCTGCCCCAAGGTGCCCTAAGACTTTGCTCTTTCCCCTATTTCCTCATCTCAGAACACCCAACACATGCTAAGCGTTGTTTGCAGTCTGATTTGACAGCAAAGTTGAGGAAGTGGGTGCTACAAATCAGATGTCTGAGTAAGGTCGATGCAGATTCCCACATGCAACAAGAGGTCCACAGCCAGCTTCCCATGATGATACAAAGCTGAGCAATGGTTGGCAATCTAATATCCTATACATGTATGATAAATATAGTGAAGACAGGGGATGTCAGTATTTCAGCACCTGATCAGCCTGACTTTTAAATAGAACAGCATCCTATCTTCACATTGGAGGAAAAAAGCCCTTGGGATCCTGTCTCTGTGTTTATCTTTGTCTTCTGTCAAAATAAGTCCCTAGTTCTCATTTGTTTCTGCTCTCCTGTTTTAATTTTGAGTTTGATTTGTTTGTGTTCTGTGCAAACTAGTCATATAGAAATTGCTTTGTTTGATTCAATGCCTTTTGCTGTAGGCATGCTGTCTTTCTTCACAAAATTTGTAATTTGACTATCGATGTTATTGATGTTCCCAGAGTTTTTTGTGCAATGGAGCTCAGGGTATCTCATAGCAGCAGAGATCTCTTTGACAAGCTCTATGTCAGAAACAAGGTATGAAAAAATACATTTTAATATCATATGAAAAGCCTGCAGATATTGTAGAATATAATGAAAAACATAATTACACCTGATATAGTTAAAATAGTGTAAACATCAGTGTGTAGTTGAAATGAACATCATGTCTAAGCAGAGAAACAGCAAATGGGATTACCATAGTGCAAGCATTAGGAAAACAGGGTAGGATGAAATATAAAAGAAGGAAATTGAGATGTCTCAAGGAGAAACAGAGGAGCAGATCTTGAGTGCAGGCTAATCCTTGGCTCATCTACTTAGCAATTCATAATCCTTATTTAAACGCTAAAGAGGGAAAGAAACTCAGAACTGGTCGCTATTCCTTGTACCAGCAGCTTGTCACCAAGCAGACTCAAGCTGGTGATCCCAGGGTTTTGGCAGGTGACGCTATAATGGAGCCACGCAGTATTCGTCTGGCTCCTGGATTTTTTTTTTGGCCTTCTGACAAAGGGACTTACTTCTTCCTGTAGAGGACTAATTAGCACTGCTCCTTCATTTAATGTTACTGCAGAACTTAACTTAAACCTTACTCACACAGAAAATTGCCTTCCCAAGCACCCCTTCTCCAGCCGAAGCCTCTGCACTTCCTGATACTCTGCTGGCAGAGTGTGTCTTGTAACGGCCATCAAAACCTACCGAATTAAATATCTGTAAGTAAAAGTAATTGTTTTCATTAATTCTTCATCTATATGGAATAGAAAAGGGTACAGGCCAAATCCTGACTTCAGTTACATCTCCTTAAATCTGTAGGAGCAGTTTAATAGCTGTAAATTGTACGTAAACTGTAAATGGTCTGTAGACTGAACACCAAGAACACTACGAGGATTTTTGCTGTGAATTCACACCAAGTCAGTAAAGCTAACACAACAATACTTTATTTCATTTAGGAAAAACATCTGTGGGCCACAAACACTTATTTATCATGCTTACAAACATTTCAGTAATAACACAAATGAATAAAGTAAAAGCAAAGAGGGAAAAAGATTCGTTAAGAATCTTATTTCTCCTTTTGTGACACTTTTGTATTGAACCCTATTTTTCAAAAAAAATAAAACAATCTCTTCTTTGTTGCCATAGCGATAGATTCCCAGGGTGAAATTATATCATACTGCCTTTCTTCTAGATTTCTGCAATGTGCAATCACCACCCACTCTCCTTCATTAGCGTCAATAATCAGCAAACCCTCCTCACCCCCAGCCTCTATTCATCTGCATGTTGTGGGGTGGAGGACATAATAGTTATTGTTTTGACAGCTGTAGAGAAGCCGAGTGAATTCTCAGCGTGCTGAGGAAGCACAGGGTGTGCTGTCTGAAATGTCCCCAGTCCGGTCCTCTCTGGTGATGCCCATCTGCGGGCACCCATGCACCGATGCACCTGTGCTAACTGCTGGTGTCAGCTCTACAACTCTGCACTGTGGATCTGC
>NW_009735017.1:8633-10867 GCF_000703405.1 Apaloderma vittatum | reverse complement strand
CACGAGGGTTTCCCTGCCCCAACCCTTGCTGACCGGGGGCACTCGGGGTCCTGGTCCCAACGCTGGGGACAGGATTGGTGCCACGGGGCAGAACAGAGAGGGAATGAACCAGCATCGGCCCTCCTCGGCTGGAAGAGCCACCACGCTCCCAGCCAGCCTTCAGCACTGGAGACATCAGCTTCGGAGCAGTTACTTCTCTTTCCCAAAACCCTGAGAGGAAGAAGAGACACGGGATTCTCTGTTTTCTCCTCGCTACCAGCCGAGAACACACACAGGAGACAGGCAGCCTGCTCCGAGCCCGTCGCCGGCCTTACAGCTAAATGCTCATCCGCATCCCGGGAATTCTTAAGCAGCAGAGCCCCGAGGGAAGCTTCTGCACACCCAGAGCGACAAGGATTCCAGCCCCAGGCGGGCACCGAGCTCTCACTGCAGCTGACGACGCCTGAAATCCCACACAGAGGGTCTCCACGGGCTGCAGCGTCCTTTTTCCTCCTTCTCTGAGGAAACCGGTGGCTCAACCCGAACTGCTCCGCGCTCAGCGTGGACGAAACACGTCTGGTTCCACCCAGGAGAGAAACCAGCCTCTCTTTGGGCTGCGGACACGGTGAGAGAAATCGGAGCGGAGAGAGGAAATAAAACAAAAGAGCTGCCTCAGCCAGCTGGGATCATTAGCCAGGAGGTAAAAGGGACAGACAGAGCTAAAAGAGGCCGGGACTGCCTCAATCCAACAGCAAAAATAAAACCCACGAGTCCTGAAGAGGAAAAAAAAGCCAGCACCCTGTCACCTTGCAAGCAGCGTCATTCTTTTTTGCAAAACCCACAGCGGGGAGGACAACTGATGGGGAAAAAATCACGGCAGACACCGGTTTTGGTGAGAAAGACGAGTGTATTTCTGCTCTTACCGTGGTGTCACGGACAAGTTACAGCGTGGTTTAGTACACGGAGACACTGGGACACACACACCTGAACCCCGCTGTGAATTCCATCAGCCCACCGCAGGACCAAACCCTACACCGAGCGTGCAAAGGAAGCGTAAACAATGTAAAAATATATTATATATTTACAGACACCATCTTTTTAAAAAGCTGAGATGCCAAGTAGAAATTCCACATCTAAAACGCGTCGGGGAGCAAAACGAGGGTTAGATTCCGTGAGCTGCTTGGAGGCAAATTCAGCGTCACAAAAATAAAATTTCTAAAAAAAATCTCCCGGGGTGACGCTGACGGGACTTTGGGAGACACAGGGCCAAGAAAGGACCCGAGATGCCAGTGACAAGAGGGTTTGGGACAAGCAGGGACAGTGTTTTGCTGTGAGGGAGCAGCAGAGCTCCGTCAGCCCGACCGGCGCCAGGATTTCTGCGCCGCGATCCCGTCATCGGAGCTGGGCTCGGCGTCGAAAACGTGTGGGCAGTGGCGTGACGGGGGAAAAGCTCACCCAAAAAGTGGCTCCTTGGAACAACCGATGCTAAAACCACTCGCAAAACTCCCCGGTGGGTGCCACGGCTCCGGGCAAGGGAGCTGTTCCATTCCCTGCCAGAAGGATTTTAGTATTTAAAAGCGTTAATCTCATTAATCAGCACATTTCGGATTCGCAGCCTTTGTCTGGGTTTAGAGACTCCAGCAGGTCCTGGGCAAGAGCCGGCTAAAATCTCGGTTTACACGCTGACCCCAAGGTCTTTCTCGATTCTAGTGAACTCACTGAGGATCTTCCTACCCCAAAAAACCCAGAAAGCCATCACCAGGTGTTGCAAAAATAATTTTCAACCCCCCCCCAAGACAGCTCAGACGAATTACCCGAATTATTTTCTGAAGGAAAACAGAGCAGCCAAGGGTGCGGGATGGAGCCTTCGAGCGTGGATTTGGAAGCAGCCAGGTCAGAGTTGGTTGGTTGTTAGGGTTTTTTTCCCCCCAAAATAATGATATTCACATTTCTCCAGAGGTTTAAGTAGGCAAAGCCTTTGCCCAGAGCATCTTTCAGTCAAATACCTACAAATTTGAGCATCGAATAGGGAGTTAAATCCTGTTTTTAAAAATGATCGTGGAGAGCAGCCAGAAACCTCTGCCAGAGCCTCGAGGTGACTCGGCTGCCGGCGTCTCTTCAGCCTCATCCAGAGCTTCTGACTTTGTGCAAAATGTGGAAAAAGAAACCGCTGGAGGATGCAGGGTGGTGCCTGGCAGGTCTGAAGGGACTCCCTGCCCCAAAGAAAGGCTCGACTCCCCGTTTCCACTTGGAGC